>NC_080543.1:3947958-4135458 GCF_028640845.1 Ahaetulla prasina | reverse complement strand
TATTCTATTCTATTCTATTCTATTCTATTCTATTCTATTCTATCCCATCCCATCCCTATTCTACATTCTTTTCTAATTCTATTCTATTCTATTCTATTCTATTCTATTCTATTCTATTCTATTCTATTCTATTCTATTCTATTCTATTCTTAAAGGGTTATTATCCTAAATTTCAATCACCTATCACTGCATAGTCTTCAGTGGGGCCGGTTTAGCTCAGGCTGGTAAGGCCTGTTATTAAGAACACAGCAGCCTGCAATTACTGCAGGTTCAAGCCCGGCCCAAGGTTGACTCAGCCTTCCATCCTTTATAAGGTAGGTAAAATGAGGACCCAGATTGTTGGGGGGGCAATAAGTTGACTTTGTAAAAATATACAAATAGAATGAGACTATTGCCTTATACACTGTAAGCCGCCCTGAGTCTTCGGAGAAGGGCGGGGTATAAATGTAAACAAAACAACAACAACAAAAAAGTGTGTGGCTGCCAACAAGGACTGAATTTGTGCTGAAATGCTCACTGCCAGGAATGGAGTGTGTCTCCTATGTGTGTGGTGGAGCCTGCATTGTGATGTCAGCTGTGAGGCGTTTTCTAACAGCTGGGTTTTTGGCCTCTGCTGTGGTTGGTGTTTGGGGGAGGCCATTTCTCTCGGGGGAATTGAGGATCCATTCGGTGAGTCGGCAAACATGATGGGTTTCTCTCTCGGATCTCCACAATAAACAAACATTGCATCGGGAATCTTGGACGATGCGGTGACCCGATTCTGAAGAGTATATTGATTTGACCTCTTTTAGGCAGCATTTTCCCAAGGAAGATGGAGACCTTTGGTGGGGAGTTGTTGCTCCTTTATTTATTTTATAAACCAGACTCTTTTATTAAGTGTAAAGGTAAAGGTTTCTGTTCTGTCTCCTTCCCCACTTCAGACTCACGAGCTGGCCTTCAGCCAGTGGATTCACAGCTCTTATCAGTCCTGGCAGAGAAATCGCAGCTGCCTGCCAAAGTTCAAACAAATGACTCAGGTAGCAAGACTTTCAGCTCTTTTTGAAACGGATCAGCTAAACTTTGCTTCCCGTGGAGTGAGAGCAGTTCCAAAGCTCCTTATATATCCTGTGGTGATGCCGCCTCTCTAATCTTTTGAAGCGCGGGTCAAGCCAAGCTTGATTATTATTATCAGCTGGGTCTGAAGGCGTAGCCTGGTGAAGGGAGGAATCAGGGGATGACGGCCTCATTATGTCCTCCGACTGGTCTGGTTCTGGCTCCTGGAGCCAGGCCAAAGAAATCGGTGCTCCCGAGGTAAGCCTTACCGGCCCTTCCCCCTCACTCTCGGAGTCACTTTCGGGCATGGGGCCAGGTTCGGGGGCTGGAGTCACAACAGTTCCCCTCGCACATACGTGCTAGTTGTTCCTGACTCTAGGGGGCGGTGCTCATCTCCGTTTCAAAGCCGAAGAGCCAGCGCTGTCCAAAGACGTCTCCGTGGTCATGTGGCCGGCATGACTCAATGCCAAAGGTGCACAGAACGCTGTTCCCTTCCCACCAAAGGTGGTCCCTATTTTTCTACTTGCATTTTTTACCTGCTTTCGAAACTGCTAGGTTGGTAGAAGCTGGGACAAGTCACGGGAGCTCACTCCGTTACATGGCAGCACTAGGGATTCGAACTGCCGAGCGGCCGACCTTCCGATCAACAAGCTCAACATCCTAGCCCCTGAGCCGCCGCGTCCCCCATTATTAAGTGTACGTCCCTCAATATCCAAAGTGGGCTGAACTGTGGGGTCCTTGTGGCTCTGCGAGCTAGGTGGTTTTCTTGCAGGCGTTTCAGTACCCAGCTAGGATACATTATCAGTACTAGAAGGAGATGGGGTTCTCTGAGCTTGGTGGTCTTCTTGCAGATATTTCAGTACCCAACTAGGATACACAAACCGCTTAGAGAGGTCTGGAAAGCACCGTGAAGTGTTATTGCCCTTCCTTCCTTCCTTCCTGCCTGCCTGCCAGCCAGCCAGCCATGGTAGCGCAGTGGTTGAGAATGCAGTATTGCAGGCTAATTCACTGCTCACTGCCAGTAGTTTGATCCTGACTGGCTCAAGATTTACTCAGCCTTCCATCCTTCCGAGGTCAGTAAAATGAGGATCCAGATTGTTGGAGGGCAAGAGGCTGACACTATAAACCGCTTAGCGAGGGCTGGAAAGCACTGTGAAGCGGTCTATAAGCCTAAGAGCTATTGCTATTTGATGCTGGCTCATTCCTCTCCCTTTGCTTGTTCCTCGGCAGAAGAAGAACGGCGCTGAATTCGAGAGCTCTTTCGCCAACACCATGGAGAAAACTGCGGAGACCCTTCCGGCGTCCACCCAGGAAAGCTTAAAGAAGGAGATCCGCAACCTAAAAGAGAGAGTGGCCAACCGCGAAGCTGAAAACCAGAAGATTATGCAGGAAATCGAGGGCATTAAGAAGGAGAACAAAAACCTGGAAGACAGAATCGATTGCTTGACAAGCATGGTGAAGGTCTTGGAAAAGGAAGAGAAAGAACTTCGGGAGCTGCTCCGAGAACGGGAAGACACGCGGGCAGCCCTGGAGGCCCAAAACCAGACCTTGGCGGAGACCAACAAAGTCCTCCTCTCCGAAATCCAAGCGGTCTCCCGCGACCTCGTCCGGTTTCAGGATTACCGAGCTAGTCGGGACCAGAGCATGTCGCGTATGAAGCAAGTGGTGGAGCAAATTGTGAGGTACTTCGGGCAGTTGGAAGGGGCGATCGAAACGGCCGAGCTGCGCTACGCGGACCAGAAGCAGCAGTCGGCCGAGCTGAGGAGCACGATGGACCAACTCCAGAAGATCTGCGACGTGCAGGAAAACGAGATCCTCTGCCTGGAGGAGCAGTTGGAACCATTCTCCTTCGATGACTCGGAGACGGACCTCTGGTGCTGGGAAGGTCCCTCCCTGCTGTTAGAGATGGTCCAGGCCAAGCTGAACCTAGATCCCCAAGCGATAAAAGAGATTCTCTTCTGCGTCGTATCCAAAGGGGCCTGGGTGCTGGTTGGTCTACTGGTCGGCCTGGTCTTTTCAGAAATGATGCTCTGCCTGATGGAGACTTGGTGCTTCAGAAGACGACGCTGATGTTTGCCTCTTTCTCGGACGGGTATCGGACATCCTGTCCTCGTATAACGTCCGGAAGATGAGGAATTTGATGCCTTTTTGAGCCAGGATCCTGGAGAACAATATAGAAAGCGAGTGACTGAAGGGGGGGGGGAGAAACCACAGTTCCATTCCGACCTGCGGGAATTGTTATGCATTTCTGTCGTTCAAATAAATGCACAGGTGTAGAATAGGTGGTACCTGGCTCAATTGTAGTGACTGGGAGAGGGATCTTGGAATCCTAGTGGATGATCACTTCAATAGGAGCCAGCCGTGTGCTGTAGCAGCCCAAAATGCCAACACAGTTCTAGGCTGCATTGACAGAGGGACAGAATCAAGATCACGGTGTGTGTTAATACCGCTTTATAAGGTCTTGGTAAGGCCACACTATAAGGGACGCGGTGGCTCAGGGGCTAGGACATTGAGCTTGTCGATCGAAAGGTCAGCAGCTCAGCGGTTCGAATCCCTACCGCTGCCATGTAACGGGGTGAGCTCCCGTGACTTCTCCCAGCTTCTGCCAACCTAGCAGTTTCGAAAGCACGTAAAAAATGCAAGTAGAAAAAATAAGGACCACCTTTGGTGGGAAGGGAACAGCGTTCCGTGCTCCTTTGGCGTTGAGTCATGCCGGCCACATGATCCCGGAGACGTCTTCAGACAGCGCTGGCTCTCCGGCTTTGAAACGGAGATGAGCACCGCCCCCTAGAGTTGGGAACGACTAGCACGTATGTGCGAGGGGAACTTTTACCTTTACCTTTAAGGCCACACTTGGAATACGGCATCCAGTTTTGGTTGCCACGATATAAAAAAGATGTTGAGATTCTAGAGCAGGGGTCTCCAACCTTGGCAACTTTAAGCCTGGAGGACTTCAACTCCCAGAATGCCCCAGCCAGCAAAGCACATGGGTGTCCAACCCGCCATGTCACGTTGCCATCATGTGACATACCGCGACTCTTCTGCCTTCGTGGAGTTGGGGTGGGTGTGGCCTGCGCGTGCCGCCAGTTTGATACCCCTGCTCTAGAAAGAGAGCAGAGAGCAACAAAAATGATTAGGGGGCCGTTTAGTGACCAAAGATTTAGTTGATTAACAGAATAATAGAGTTGGAAGGGACCTTGGAGGTCTTCTAGTCCAACCCCCCTGCTCAGGCAGGCGATCCTATGCCATTCCTGACAAATGGTTGTCCTGTGTCTTCTTGAAAACTTCCAGTGTTGGTTCACCCACAACTTCTGATGGCAAGCTGTTCCACTGATTAAATTGTTCTCACTGTTAGGAAATTTCTCCTTAGTTCCTGATTGCTTCTCTCCTTGATTAGTTTCTACCCGTTGCTTCTTGTCTTGCCTTCAGGTGCTTTGGAGAATAGTTTGACTCCCTCTTCTTTGGGGCAGCCACAGAGGTGGGTTTCAGCAGGTTCTGACCAGTTCTGGAGAACCGGTAGTGGAAATTTTGAGTAGTTCGGAGAACCGGTAGTAAAAATTCTGACTGGCCCCGTCCCCATCTATTCTCTGCCTCCTGAGTCCCAGTTGATCAGACTAAGTCTGTCTGTTATTAACAGCAGCTGCTTGCAATTACTGCAGGTTCAAGCCCCACCAGGCCCAAGGTTGACTCAGCCTTCCATCCTTTATAAGGTAGGTAAAATGAGGACCCAGATTGTTGGGGGCAATAAGTTGACTTTGTATATAGTACACAAATGGATGAAGACACAGTGACACAGTGTAAGCCGCCCTGAGTCTTCGGAGAAGGGCGGGATATAAATTCAAAAATTAAAATTAAAAAAAAATGGGGATTTTGCAGTAACCTTCCCCTGGAGTGGGGTGGGAATGGAGGTTTTGCAGTATCCTTCCCCTGCCACGCCCAACAAGCCACACCCACAGAACCGGTAGTAAAAAAAATTGAAACCCATCACTGGGCAGCCCCTGAGATATTGGAAGACTGCTATCAGGTCACCCCTTAGTCCTTCTTTTCATTAAACTAGACATACCCAGTTCCTGCAACTGTTCTTTATATGTTTTAGCCTCCAGTCTAAAACATAAACCTCAATACATGGATTTGCACGCTGTCGATCAATCAAATCAATCAATCAATCAATCAATCAATCAGAATAGAACTGGACTGGGCCTTGGAGGTCTTCTAGTCCAATCCCTTGCTCAAGCAGGAGACCCTATAGCATTTCAGATTAGTGGCTGTCCAATCTCTTCTTAAAAACCTCCAGTGAGGGAGCACCCACAACTTCTGGTGGCAAGCTGTTCCACTGGTTAATTGTCCTCACTGTTGGGAAGTTTCTCCTTAATTCCAGGTTGTTTCACTCCTTGATGAGTTTCCATCCACTGTTTCTTGTCCTGCTTTCAGGTGCTCTGCAAAATAAATTGACCCGCTCTTCGTTGTGGCAGCTAAAATGCACACACATACCAGGCAAATTAATTAAAGTTAAAAACAAAAGTTTATTTGTGGAAAAGCCATTGCTACGTTCGCAACTAAACTGACTTAGCCTGTTGTCTTGAATAGAGCCCGGGACTGCATCCAAGCTCTAACACGGTTTGTTTAATTATGCAAGCATTAGTATATGAATTTAGCTACTGTTTTTTTAAAAATAGAATTTATGTTTTAAATTAAAAGTGCACGGACAGAACACTTGGCTAATTCCAGGATGGAACTGTAGCAAAAATAAATGAAGGCTTAACATCCTTGCAACAGATGAACACAGCTAATGCTCTAGAAAATATCCTGAAATGTTTTATCTCAGGGCTCTGGAACCTTTTCCGGACGGTAGGCAGTTGCCTAGGAAACAGCAAAAACTTTTCCTGTTTAATTTTTGACATTATCCAGCAGGCTTCTTTTGCTGCCATGTCTTGTCAGATTAAGGTTGGTTCCTCATTGCAGCGATGCTTCTAATTGTGACCCCTGGTGCAGTTGTAAATATCTGGTTGGCCCAAGATGGGCAGTAGATCAAGATGAACTTCTGTTAAGCTACTGAAGTTCGCAGATGACACAACAGTGATTGGTCTCATTCGAGACAATGACGAATCCGCATATAGACGAGAAGTCGAACGACTAGCCTTGTGGTGCAACCAAAACAATCTGGAACTGAACACACTCAAAACCGTAGAAATGGTGGTAGACTTTAGGAGAAACCCTTCCATACTTCCACCTCTCACAATACTTGACAACACAGTATCAACAGTAGAAACCTTCAAATTTCTGGGTTCTATCATATCGCAAGATCTCAAATGGACAGCTAACATCAAAAACATCATTAAAAAAGGACAACAAAGAATGTTCTTTCTGCGCCAACTCAGTAAGCTCAAACTGCCCAAGGAGCTGCTGATCCAATTCTACAGAGGAATTATTGAGTCTGTCATTTGCACCTCTATAACTGTCTGGTTCGGTTCTGCAACCCAACAAGAAAAACACAGACTTCAGAGGATAATTAGAACTGCAGAAAAAATAATTGCTACCAACCTGCCTTCCATTGAGGACCTGTATACTGCACGAATCAAGAAGAGGGCCGTGAAAATATTTGCAGATCCCTCGCATCCTGGACATAAACTGTTTCAACTCCTACCCTCAAAACGACGCTATAGAGCACTGCACACCAGAACAACTAGACACAAGAACAGTTTTTTCCCGAAGGCCATCACTCTGCTAAACAAATAATTCCCTCAACACTGTCAAACTATTTACTGAATCTGCACTACTATTAATCTTCTCATAGTTCCCATCACCAATCTCTTTCCATTTATGACTGTATGACTATAACTTGTTGCTGGCAGTTCTTATGATTTATATTGATATATTGACCATCAATTGTGTTGTAAGTGTTGTACCTTGATGAAGGTATCTTTTCTTTTATGTACACTGAGAGCATCTGCACCAAGACAAATTCCTTGTGTGTCCAATCACACTTGGCCAATAAAAAATTCTATTCTATTCTATGAAGGAGTCAACTTAGCCTCCAAAGCTCCTGAAGGCAGGACAAGAAGCAATGGATGGAAACTCATCAAGGAGAGAAGCAAGCATACGGTTCCTGAAAACATTTAAATTATCATGATTGGAAGCAAGGGGGGCTAAACGTTTACTCCTTTTCCACTTTGATTGGTTTTATAGCTGCCCCGTTTAACCAAAACAGATTCAATTTACAGTATTTGGTATAGGGGGGTTGGGCTAGACGACCTCCAAGGCCCCTTCCAACTCTTTTATTATTCCGACCCCCAAAATTTTAGGAAAGAGCCAGATTGGAGAAGGCGGGTTAGCAAAATCACCCATCAACTGAGGGGAGGATGTGGCTGTGTCTCTCAATTCTGTTGTGTTGTTTTTTTTAAAGGCAGCATTTTAGAAGTCAATGTCAACACAAGACAATGTCCACGGATGATCTTCAAGCAACCCACGAGACTCTTCATCTCCAGGTTGAGGAATTGAGAGAGACCTTCGTGGGCATCATCCAAGGAGATCTGTAGAGATCGTCACTCATCCAGGTCATGGTTGTCCCAAAGGTGCTTTTTTCAGGAGGTTCCCAATATTATTATTTATTCTTTTTATTTGCATTTATATCCCGCCCTTCTCCGAAGACTCAGGGCGGCTTACACTATGTCAAGCAATAGTCTTCATCCATTTGTATATTATATACAAAGTCAACTTTTATTGCCCCCAACAATCTGGGTCCTCATTTTACCTACCTTATAAAGGATGGAAGGCTGAGTCAACCTTGGGCCTGGTGGGACTTGAACCTGCAGTAATTGCAAGCAGCTGCTGTTAATAACAGACTGCATTAGTCTGCTGAGCCACCAGAGGCCCTAAATGTTTTCTTTGAAGACATTTCGCTTCTTATCCCAGAAGCTTTTTCAGCTCCAACTTCCCCACTATCCATTCGGAGCTGAAGAAGCTTCTTGGGTGAGAAGCAAAACATCTTCTAAAGAAAAAAACAAGAAAGTCCATTTATTGATTTATTTCTCCAATTTATTGGCTGCCCATCTGACCGCAGGGTAACATTCCTGAGGCTGGACCAGGAGAAGCAGATGCCTACACAGGCTCACTCAGTGCATGAAATCCTGGGGGCCAAAATGGTGGGGGTCACCAGGAGGAGGTCAAGGAAGGTTGTGGATTGCTTCTGGATTGCAGCAAAAACCCTATATGGCAGGGATCTCCAACCGTGGCAACTTTTAAGACTTGTGGACTTCAACTCCCAGAATTCCTCAGCCAGTATCCCAGGGGTCTCCAACCTTGGCAACTTCAAGACTTAAGGACTTCAACTCCCAGAATTCCTCAGTCTTGGCAACTTTAAGACTTAAGGACTTCAACTCCCAGAATTCCTCAGTCTTGGCAACTTTAAGACTTATGAATTTCAACTCCCAGAATTCTTCAACCTTGGCAACTTTAAGATTTAAGGACTTCAACTCCCAGAATTCCTCAGTCTTGGCAACTTTAAGACTTAAGGACTTCAACTCCCAGAATTCCTCAGTCTTGGCAACTTTAAGACTTATGAATTTCAACTCCCAGAATTCTTCAACCTTGGCAACTTTAAGATTTAAGGACTTCAACTCCCAGAATTCCTCAGTCTTGGCAACTTTAAGACTTATGAACTTCAACTCCCAGAATTCTTCAACCTTGGCAACTTTAAGATTTAAGGACTTCAACTCCCAGAATTCCTCAGTCTTGGCAACTTTAAGACTTATGAACTTCAACTCCCAGAATTCTTCAACCTTGGCAACTTTAAGATTTAAGGACTTCAACTCCCAGAATTCCTCAGTCTTGGCAACTTTAAGACTTAAGGACTTCAACTCCCAGAATTCCTCAGTCTTGGCAACTTTAAGACTTAAGGACTTCAACTCCCAGAATTCCTCAGTCTTTAAGACTTATGAACTTCAACTCCCAGAATTCTTCAACCTTGGCAACTTTAAGACTTAAGGACTTCAACTCCCAGAATTCCTCAGTCTTTAAGACTTATGAACTTCAACTCCCAGAATTCTTCAACCTTGGCAACTTTAAGACTTAAGGACTTCAACTTGTGGAGTTGAAGTCCACAAGTCTTAAAGTTGCCAAGGTTGGAGACCCCTGTTATACGGCGTTGCCGTTTGGCTGCTTTGTGGGTCTTGGCCTGATCTTGGTGTACGTACACACATTTTTGCAATCAAAAATGAGACAATTTTGGCACTTCCTGAGTGACCGGCGCATTGAACAACTGGCAGCAACTTCCTCCCCGTATTTGGAGTGGGGAAATGATGGGTCTTTTTTACCTTTTTGAGAAAAAAAAAATTTTTTTTTCTTCCTTGACTTGACGTGCCACCTAGCAAGTTCCCCATCCTTCCCTCTCTCTCCCAATCCTCCATCCTCTGGGTGTGTATATACAGTGGTCCTCGACTTTTGACCACAACGGAGCCCACAATTTCTGTTGCTAAGCGAGATCGGGTGACTGTGGAGATGCTGCAAAGGTGGTTAAGTGTGAAAAATGATCCCAAGTCACTTTTTTTCCAATGCTGTTGTAACTTTGAACGGTCACTAAATGAACTGTTGTAAACCGAGGACTCCCTGTGCAGGTAGTCCTTGAGTTACGACCACAATAGAGCCCAAAAATGTATGTGGCCGAGCGAGACATTTGCCAAGTGAATTTTGCCTCATTTTGTAAATCTTTCTGGCCACTGTTGTTAAGTGAATCCCCATTGACTTTACTTGTTTGAAGGTTGCCAGAGGGGGAATCACCCGACCTCGGGACATGCGACGGTCATAAATACGAGTCAGTTGCCAAGCGTCTGAAGTTTGATCACATGCCCACTGGGATTCTACAACGGTCATAAGTGTGAAAAACGGTCATGAGTCACTTTTTTCAGTGCAGTTGTGACTTGGAACGGTCGGTAAATGAACTATTGTAAGTTGGGGACAATCTGTAGAGTAGAATTTTGATTGTGTGGCTACCAATTTGATTTTACACACACACACACACACCCCCCACTTCCTGACACCATCAATAATCAATAAACAACGCAAGTTTCCAACGGCAATTTTGGATTGCCATATACGGGTAGTCCTCGACTTACGACCACACCTGAGCCCCACATTTCTGTTAAGTGAGTTTCACCCCATTTCGTGACCTTTTTCACCACTGTTGTCGAGTGAATTATTCCAGTTGTTCGGTTAATCACACGGCCGTTAAGGGAATCCGGCTTTCCCCATCGACTTTGATGGTCAGAAGGTCGCCGAAGGGGATCGCGTGACCCCCCCCAGGGCCGCTGCAAGCGTCATAAATACGAGTCGGTGGCCAATTCTGATCGCGTGACCCTGGGGGATGCTGCCACAGTCAAGTGTGCAAACTGGTCCCCTCCCTTTTTTTCCCCCCCCGGGGCTGCTGTAAACTACCAATGGTCACTAAATAAACGGTTGTAAGTTGAGGGCTGCCCAGTGAATTGTCCCAATCGTTTTCAGCCTCCCACCTGTGTGATTCCTCTGCCGTTGCTGCTTATGTGAAATCCACACACACACACACACCCAGAAATACACACAAATGAAGACACCACATAACGCAAGGGTTTTTCACAACATACATCTTTAAATAAAGTCAGCTAGCAATTGCTGTCCCAAGGAAAGGAATGGAGGAGTCTTGGGTGGGGGGGATTTGGGGGTTATTGGGGAGGGTCCTTCTCTGCTGAACCTGGCCAGCATCTCAGCTCGTGGTCCAGCCGTGGTTGGGGTGGGGTGGGGTGGGGTAGAGGTCCCATGCCAATGGCTCACCTGCCTCTGACCTATGGGCCGGAAAAGGATCAAAAGGGACAAACTTTACAAAATAATTATAATTATAATTATAATAATAATAATAATAAAGAAACCCAGCCCAGCTTCAGTTTCCAGAGAGGCTCCAGGCCACCCACACAAAGTTTTTTGTTTGTTTGTTTTTTGCTTTAGGAGTTTCGACACAAGTAGCACAGACGCCGCCGACTCTTCCCTGCTGTGTTAAGGAAGCCCCCCCCCGCCCCACCCCGGGGGAGTCACGGAGACACCCCCCCCGGATCTTGCCCACTGCCCTCCCCTCCCTCCGTCAATTAATCCGCAGCTTCCCTTCCCGGCGGTCAATGGGGGTGACGACCTCGTTGGCGTAGCCGTTTTCCGAACACAAGGAGAACTCGTCCGTCGCTTCGAGGCCGCTGTTGATTTCTGAAAAGGGGGGCGGGAAGTGGCATCGATCAACAAGCAGGAAGAGAAAGGCAGAGAGTCCTTAAATCAAACGGGAGGAGGGAATCGTGTGTGGGATGCTGAGATCACGCGGGTCAGTCCTGGCGGGTTCTGCACCGACACCAGAGAGGGCAAGGAGCAAGAACGGCAGACCGGATTTCTTTCAAGTAGAGCTACCATAGTCCTCAATTTAGAGGGAGGGAGGGAGGGAGGAGAGGGGAAGAGAGTAGAGTAAGGGGAGAAGAAAATGGGAGGGGAGGAAAGAAGGAGAAAGGGAGGGTAAAGAGAGGAAAAGGGGAGGAAGGAGAGAAGATGAAAGGGAGAAGGGGACGGGAGGGGAGGAGAGGAGAGGAAGGGAGACGGAGGGAAAGGGAGGGAGAAAGTGAAAAGGAGATGAGGGAAGAAAGGAGAGGAAGGGAGGAGTGGATGGAAATGGGAGGAGGGGAAGGGAGGGAGGAAAGGGAAGGAAGGAGATGGGAGGAGGGGAAGGGAGGAGGGGAAGGAAGGAGGAGAGAAAAGGAGAGAGGAAGGGAGGAAAGGGAGAAGAGGGAGGTTAGGGAGGGAGGGAGGGAGGAAGGGAGAAAGAGAGGAAATGGAAGAGACAAGAGGAGGAGAAGGAGATGAAAGGGAGAACTAGAAGGAGGGAGGAAAGGGAGAAGAGGAGATGAGAGGGAGGAAAGGGAAAGGGAGGAGGGGAGGTTAGGGAGGGAGGAAAGGGAGAAGAAGAAGAAGGAGAGGGAGGGAGGAAGGAGGGAGGGAAAGGGAAGGAAGGAGAGGAGAGAAAAGGAGAGGAAGGGAGGAAGGAGAAGGAGAGGAAATGGAGGGGGAGGGAGAGAGGGAGAAGGAGATGAAAGGGAGAAGAGGAGGAGATGGGAGGGAAGGAAAGGGAGGAGGAGAGGGAGGGAGGGAAGGAGGGAGGAGAGAAAAGGAGAGAGGAGGAAGGAGGGAAAGGGAGAAGAGGGAGGTTAGGAGGGGGAGGAGGAAGGGAGAAAGAGAGGAAAGAAGAGGAGAGGAAATGGAGGAGAGGAGAGGGAGGAGAAGGAGATGAAAGGGAGAACTAGAAGGAGGGAGGAAAGGGAGAAGAGGAGATGAGAGGGAGGAAAGGGAAAGGGAGGAGAGGGAGGTTAGGGAGGGAGGAAGGAGAAGAAGAAGAAGGAGAGGGAGGGAGGGAAAGGGAGGGAGGAAAGGGAAGGAAGGAGAGGAGAGGAGAGAAAAGGAGAGAGGAAGGAGGAAAGGGAGAAGGAGAGGAAATGGAGGGGAGGGGAGAGAGGGAGAAGGAGGGAGGAAAGGGAGAAGAGGAGGAGAGGGGAGGGGAAGGAAAGGGAGGAGGAGAGGGGAGGGAGGGGAAGGAGGGGGAGGAGAGAAAAGGAGAGAGGGAGGGGAAGGGGAGGGGAAAGGCAGGCTCCCATTTCCAAGTCCCAGCAGCCCAGCCATCTCAAGGACAAGGGTGGGGAGGGGTTCAAAACCTCTCCTCCCTTTCCCTCCCCTCCCTCTCTCCTTTTCCCTCCCCCTGATCCAAAGCCCCTTTACTGGGAACTACATGGCTTTCCCCGCGTGCCCAAGGCCCCTCCTCAGGCGTGCGGGGAATCCCTCTTGAGATCCGTCGGCCCTTTTTGCTCCCGCCTTCCGTTCCGATCCAGCCCTGAGACCGAAAGTGCGACAGCATAATCGGGGAAGGAACCGGGATGTGGAGACACGTGAAGGTTAGTGCCAGCTTTCCCAAGTGTCCAAGCAAGCCAGGAAGCCCCTGACCCCTTCCTGCTTCCCCCGTCACCGTGTGCTGTGGTTAATGGCAGCCTTTGAAAGCTCACTTACGGCTCCAGGCTGAAGGAAACCCCCAAGTCTGGGAGCCTGCTGCCCTCTAGAGGCTAGAACCTGCAAGACATCATTCAAAACACAGTTTGGCTGATGAAGAGAGAATATTTGTAGCTCGGGGTTGACTGTTCGAGGGATCCTCGGCAGGGGTGGGGCTGCTGGGGGTCCTCAGGGGTTCGGGAGAACCTCTAGCTAAGGTTCTGTGCAGTTGGGAAAACCCCCAAGTCCCACTCCTGGCTGGCCCCGCCAACTCCGCCCCGCCCCGCCCAGGAGTCCCAACGCGGGCCGTTTTGGATGCAGGTACAACTGCAGGGTGCGCACAGAGGCTCGGGGAGGGCAAAAGACGGGCCTACCGGAAGTTCAGGCCAGACGGCCACCGGAGCCTGGGGAGGCGGTTTTCACCCTCCCGGAGGCTTGAGAAAAGCCTTCGGAGCCTAGGGAGGGCAAAAACACCACCCCCTCCGCCGTGGTGCAGGAGGCCGACTAGGCCACGCCCACCATAGCCACGCCCACCCAGCAACCGGACAGAGAACCCCTTGCTAAAATTTTTGAAGCCCACCCCTGGTCCTCAGTGCTCTCCGAGCTTGGTGGTTTCCTTGCAGATGTTTCATTAGCCAGCTTGAGACTAGGTTTAGCACTGATGATGTTCCCTAGCTGGGTAATGAAACGTCTTCAAGAAACAACCAACTTCAGAGATCTCCAAGGATTCCACAATTTGGCTCTTTCTCGCCATTTTTGGCGGGGGGGACGGGACGGTTCCTTTCTGGGGAAAACCCCCACAGCCAGGACTGGAATACAGCACCGTCAAAGCAACCGACTGAATCGGTTCTGAATCGCATTAAGAGGAATTTGGGGGGTTTTTTTGGCTTGTTTTTATTGCTTGGGGAAATCTTTCTTAATCCACTCGTCCGTACGAGATGTTAGGCAGTGGAACGGGATGCCAGCTGAACTGGCGAGTTTTTCTGGAGCTGAAGTTTTCCAAGTGAGGTGGGAAGGTCACCTCTCCAGGATATCAGTTCCCCTTGAACAAGGGGCTGGAGTAGATGACCTCTTAGGTCCCTTCCAATCTACTGTGAACTACAGCTGGCTAGAGAGAGGACAGTCAGAGCCCAACTTGGAAGGGGAGTGGGAGGCCAAGAAATCATCTTAATTTAGAAAATTACTTTTTTTTCTGAATTACAATTTTAATTATTTTATTCTTTATTAAGAAGGGTCCCCAGAGGCCATCTAATCCAACCCCTCTGCCCAATACAGGAATGCCAGTTAAAGCATCCAGACAGGCAGCTGTTCACCCAAAATATACAACGTAAATAAGTTCACCTGCTCTCTTTAGCCTATTTCTTTTTGAAATTATAATCGGCATTTTTTAGAAGCAATAAACTCTATTGTTGGAAAACCTGTGGATTTTCCCCCCTCCCATCAGCATTCCTTTTGAATTTTCCCTAAACTCCAAATGCCAAAATTGAAACAAACCCTTGTTTTTCCTGCCATCCTCTTTCTGAAAAGTGCCTTCATTTGTAAAACAGAAATGAATTACAGGTGGTCCTTGACTTACGACCACAATGGGGCCTGGAAAATGTGTCGTTAAGTGATTTAGTTGTTAAACGAGACGTGACTTTGTGATCTTCCCCACTGATTTTGCTTGCCGGGAGCCGGCTGGGAAGATTCCCAAAAGGGAGATTAACGTGACTTTGTTGTTGTTGTGATAATATTTGACGGTTGCCAAATTGTGATAAAATCCCAAGCCTGTGTTTGCAGGGAAACTCAGTCGTTCAGTGTGAAGAACGGACGTAAGTCTCATTTTTCCAGGGCTGTCTTAACTGAACTAACTTAACTAAGCAAATGGCTGCTAAGTAATTTTAAAAAGCACACTTGTCGCGCAAGCAGTTCGCTAAACCCGACAACGTAAACACGCCACACAGAATAAACGACGCCAAAAAAAAAAACAACAGATTGCAAAAGCCTTCAACCCTCACCTGAAAATATGAGTTTTTCCTTCATGATGTTGACTTCGCGGCTGGACCGCCGGACCGCAGCGCTGAGCATGATCTGCTCCGGGTTGTAGGAGCGAATGCTCCCGAAGCGCCACCTGGGAGGAGAAGTAGAAAACGGAAAGATTCTCGTTTGAAAGGGATCTACTGGATCGAGGATGGCAGGCCCGCCCAAGGAGTGACCCATCGCACCCGGGCAAGGCCCCCCCGTGTTCTTGTTTTTCCCCACGCACACCACACAATGGCAACTGCCGTCTTGACTGTTTGTGGACAGCTCTGGGAAGCCTGCTCTCTGCCCCCCTTCTCGATTTTGCGAGCGACGCTTCTCATCCCCTCCGATCTGCAGCCCCTTGCAAGGAAGGGGGCAAAGGTCTTGAATCGGGAGCCGGTTTTCCAAGCTAGGAAAACAAGAGGGCGCTGCTGGGGGTTCGGGAGAACCTCTAGGTAAGATTCTGTGCAGTTCGGAGAACTCCCAAATCCGACTCCTGGCTGGCCCCGCCCACCCCACTCTCCCCTCCCAGGAGTCCCCATGCGGCCCGTTTTGGATGCAGGTAAGTGCAGGGCGTGTGCGGAGGCTCGGGGAGGGCCTACCGGAAGTTCGGGATGGCCAGAAATGGGCCCATTTCCAGCCTCCAGAGCCTGGGGAGGCTGTTTTCACCCTCCCGGAGGCTCAAGAAAAGCCTCTGGAGCCCGGGGAGGGCAAAAATGCCCCCCTCGCCATGGTGCAGGATGCGGACTAGGCCATACCCACCATGGCCACGCCCACCCAGCAACCGAACAGAGAACCCCTTGCTAAAAAATTTTAACCCACCCTTGTAGGAAAATAATTCCTCCTCCAGAAGGGCCCGGAGAGGCACGCTTGGGAAAAAAAATTGTGCAAAAAGGCATATCCAGTCCTCCATCTTTTCTCCATTTTGGAAGCGAGATTCAGGGGGGCCTCTGGGGCTCCCTTCCTAGTGGCTCGAAGGGAAATCCACTTCTGCTATGCCTTGTTCTAGGATCTAAACGTGGTAACTTTAAGACTCGTGGACTTCCAACTCCCAGAATTCTCCAGTCTTAAAAAACGTGGCCACTGTGAGATTTGTGACTTCAACTCCCAGAATTCCCCACTTTTCAAACTCGGCCACTTTAAGACTTGTGGGCTCTAGGCCAATCACCAGGAGACCGTGAGTTCTAGTCTTGCCTTAGGCATGAAAGCTGGCTGGGTGACTTTGGGCCAGTCCCTCTCTCTTTCTCCCTCCAACCCACCTCACAGGGTGGTTGTTGCAGGCAAAAAGGAGGAGGAAGGAGTGTTGGATATGTTCTCTGCTTTGAGTTACTTGGTAACAAAGGCGGGATATAAATCTAATATGTAGATAAAATAAACAATATTATTTTTGCAGTATTGCTACTGCTAATCCTGCCTTTCAAATACTACTGTGATTAAGATATTGCTTCTACTACAATGCCACTACTCAGACTAAATATTATCCTGCTGTGATGGGGCAGCCATATTATTTTGTTTGAATAAAATAAATGTCTGAAATGCTTCAGGCTGGAAAAACCCGAGTTCTAATCTTCCCTGAGCGTTGGACACTCCCTATCTCTTGCCCAGCCTACCTTGCAGGGTTGGCAATAGGGTAAAACTGGGGGAGGAAATGTTATGTTTGCTGTCCTGAGTTCTGGAGAAAAGGCAGAACAATGATGATTTAAAGCTGACCGGCCACTGTAAGGCTGTGGGCTGAGGATGAGTCAGCAGGGTTATTGCCCCTTTAAGAAGCTGTCTATATAAGGGAGGCCATTAGAGGGCGACTCTCTCTCCTCGTTGTGTTCTATCTGCATTGTAGTTCTCTGTGTAGAGTTGAAGACTGATTGCTTGCCTGGTATGTGCCTACCATGTGTATGTCTGTATAGAAAAGTCTTGTATATAAACCACTGTTTGTAATGACAAAACCTCTGTGTCCTGTATTTTGCTCCTGGTTTGTCTCAAAATAGCAGTCATGCTGTAAACACTCTGACAAGGCAGGGATCCCAAAACTCTCCTTGCACCCGCAGGGCCCTAAAGAATCAAGAATGGACACCCACACCACAAAGAAACCAACTAATAAAAACATGCAGGAAAACCTAACACAAAACACAAGAGATGCTGTATACACAAAGGGGGACTTGTGGGTGATGCAATCACATAACACACGGTCGGTGGGCCAAAAATCCAGATTTAAAAGAGGAAAAAAACGTGGTTTGAAGTGTACAAGACTTCCCCCGTGGGCATCTGGGATCACCTGGCTGCCTTCGCACAGTGGCGGCTGCTTTTAAGGTGTTGCTAGGGGTACATGCAGGCGCCCCCTCCAAATATTCCCCGTCCCCCTCAATTCTGGATCACTGTATCTTCTTGATACGCAGAGCCTAGCTGCCCTATTTGGGTTACTTATTAAATCGATCCATGTCACCCACCTTCTATAGATAGTCCTCGACTTACAACAGTTTTGTTTAGTGACCGTTCAAAGTTGTTTTTGCATGTATGACTCAATGTTAAGATGATCAAACTTCAGAGGCTTGGCAACTGGCATGTATTTATGACGGTTGCAATGGCCCGGGATCATGTGATTCCCATTTACAACTTTCAGTCGTAAATGGAAAGACAGATTCACTCAACAACTATATTACTAATTTAACCACTGCGGTGATTAACTTAACAACCGGGGCAAGAAAAGTTGTAAAATGGGGAAAAACCCACTTAACAACTGTCTCGCTTAGCAATAGAAGTTTTGGGCTCAGTTGCGGTTGTTAGTCGAGGACTACTTGGGCCCCAAGTGAACACCGATGTCCTATTAGCCTGCATCAAAAGTTTTGATAATAGAATAGGGAAAACAGAAACTGTTGTTTCACCATATAACCATCCCTCTCCCATTAAAAAAAACCCCTTTCTTATTTCAGGGTAGAATCAGGGGGAGTGGGTGCTCCCCTTAGGACTTTAAAATCAGAAGTAATCCCAAAATTAAGAACGGTGGTATGGAAGTTATAAATCTCCCTTCCACCCCAATGTTGCTGGACTGTGGCTTTGATTACACCTCCTCTGCGGTGTAACAAGCCACTCTTTGAAACTGAGAGGAAGAGCTGCATTTCTACTTAAAAGCCCTCCATGCCACTTAAAAGACCATCACTGTAAAATACCCTAGGCTCAGGGGTCTGCAAACTTGGCTCTTTTAAGACTTGTGAACTTCCAACTCCCAGAATCCCAGCAAAGCTGGCTGAAGAACTCTGGGAGTTGAAGTCCACAAGACTTAAAAGAGCCAAGTTTGCAGACCCCCTGCCCTAGGTCAAAATTCTCTCTGCCCTCCTGTTTATCAACCCTGCCCTCTTTGGCAAAGTCAAAACAAACAAAAAAAACCCAAAAAAGCTGATTTTTGCAAAGATGAGAAAAGATAGAAGTGATGTCGGGAACATGGAGAAAGCACAGATGTGCACGGAGGCAGCCTGGATGAGGCGGGAGGAAGATGATGGTCTGGGCATATATCTCCCCACCCAACCTTCGGCCTTTGGAAAAAAATAAGGAGGGAGTCAAGATTTCAAGCCACAGCGCGATTACAATCCGTCCGTGTGAAGAAAGGGCAAAAATTGTGGAACAAAAAATGTCTTATGATATTATAGATAGTCCTCGACTTATTCGTTTAGCCACCATTCACATTTACAACTGTAAAAAGTGAGTTGTAATTGGTCTTCACATTTATGGCCACAGGAACAAAATTTGGCCACTTAGCAACCGGCATGTATTTACAATAGTTGCACAGTCCCGGGGAGGTCATGCGATCATTATTTGCGACCGTCCCAGGCAGTTTCGAAAGCAAAGTCAATGGGGGAAGCCAGATTCGCTGAACGACCATGTAATTCGGTTAACAGCTGCCGTGATTTGCTTAACAACCGTGGCAAAGAAGGTCATAAAATATGATGCCACTCACTTAGCAACCACTAAGTTGTTAAGCAATGGAACTTCTGGTCCTAAACCGAGGACTACTTGTATGTGTATTTTGTTGTGGGTGGCTCCAATCGAGCGTTATCTTCCTCACTCGCTTCCTCACTTCCTATCTTCCTTCCTATCTTCCTCATTTTGCTCACAAGCGGGACTGGCTTGATTTTTAAATTTTTAAATTTTAATAATTTTAACTGGGGTATTTTATTATGGGTCTAATTCGACAGTTTTAATTTTCGGCCATTTATAAAATATGTATTTTAATTGTTGTTTTAATTTGTACACTGTATTGTTTTAATTTGGCTGTACACCGCCCTGAGTCCTTCGGGAGAACGGCGGTATAAAAATCTAAATAATAAATAAATAAATAATTAAATAATTAAAAACTCAGCAAAATCCGGTATGTTAGAGGGATGCACCGGTCTTAGGCTGCTCCTGATCCAGAAATTCCATCAGCTCAGAAAAAGGCCAAGAATTTCAGGGCAGCAAAGGCCCCTGATCCACAGATGGGCAGTATAGAAATTTACTAAATAAATAAATAAATCATCTTATTTTTTTAAGTTCTACTCCTATCTTAGACATTAAAGCCTGCTGGTTGACTTTGGACCAATTACCAGGAGACGGTGAGTTCTAGTCCTACCTTAGCCATGAAAAAATGACTGGGTGACTTTGGGCCAATCACTAGGAGATGATGTGTTCTAGTCCCGCCTTAGCCATGAAAGCTGGCTGGGTGACTTTGGGCCAATTATCAGGAGACGGTGAGTTCTAGTCCCGCCTTAGGCATGAAAGCGGCTGGGTGATTTTGGGACAGTCCCTCTCTCTCTCTCAGTCCAACCTACCTTATAGGGTTGTTGTTGTTGCAGGGAAACAAGGAAGAGCAAGACGCGTTGGATATGTTTGCTGCCTTGAGTTCTTTGCAAAAATAATGAAGGCAGGATATAAGTAAAATAATAAAATCAAAAATAAAATCAATTGCCCTGAGAGAAATGAAATTGAATGCATTCAGCCTTTTTTTTTCTGGCTGAAGTTGCAAATCTTGGCAAATCAAGAACGAAGGCTGAGGGATCAACCCCACAGGATAAATCCAGGAGAAACTACGTTGTGACCCATGTTTGCATGTCATGTCTCTGAAAGCGAGGTTCACCTTTGCAGCATCAAGACTGAAGCTGTCCTGGGACTATAGGGTTAGGGTTGCCTTCTGCTCTCGGAATTAGCTCTTTGCAAGTAATTTTTTTTTTTAACGTTGGAAGACGAGTATCCATAGAAGCCTTCACGAGCCATCAAATCTCTCTCTAAATTTTTTTACACCCCTCCTGACTTGTTATAGAGATTTGCTTCAAAGTGTCCCAATAAATATACGAGACAGTGCAAGCGCCCCTTCCTAGATGTAATAATAATAATAATAACAGAGTTGGAAGGGACCTTGGAGGTCTTCTAGTCCAACCCCCTGCCCAGGCAGGAAACCCTACACCACTTCAGGCAAATGGTTATCCAACATCTTTTTAAAAGCTTCCAGTTCCAGTGTTGGAACTCCCACAACTTCTGGAGGCAAGTGGTTCCACAGATTAATTGTTCTAACTGTCAGGAAATTTCTCCTTAGTTCTAGGTTGCTTCTCTCCTTGATCAGTTTCCACCCATTGCTTCTTGTTCTACCTTCAGGTGCTTTGGAGAACAGCCCGACTCCCTCTTCTTTGTGGCAACCCCTGAGATATTGGAAGACTGCTATCATGTCTCCCCTGGTCCTTCTTTGCAGATCCCTCGCATCCTGGACATAAACTGTTTCAACTCCTACCCTCAAAACGACGCTATAGAGCATTGCACACCAGAACAACTAGACACAAGAACAGTTTTTCCCCGAAGGCCATCACTCTGCTAAACAAATAATTCCCTCAACACTGTCAGACTATTTACTGAATCTGCACTATTATTAATCTTCTCATCGTTCCCATCACCAATCTCTTTCCATTTATGACTGTATGACTATAACTTGTTGCTGGCAATCCTTATGATTTATATTGATATATTGACCATCAATTGTGTTGTAAATGTTGTACCTTGATGAAGGTATCTTTTCTTTTATGTACACTGAGAGCCTATGCACCAAAGACAAATTCCTTGTGTGTCCAATCACACTTGGCCAATAAAAAATTCTATTCTATTCTAATTCTATTCTTTTCATTAAACGAGCCATACCCAATTCCAGGAACCATTCTTCATATGTTTTAACCTCCAGTCTCCTAACATCTTTGTTGCTCTTCTCTGCACTTTTTCTAGAGTCTCAACGTCTTTTTTTTACATCGTGGCGACCAAAACTGGATGCAATATTCCAAGTGTGGCCTTAACGAGGCCTTATAAAGTGGTATGAACACTTCATGTTTTAAAATGTGACCCTGGGAAGTCGTAACCAACCAAGCGGATGCTAGTGGTGCCGAGCTGCTGGGGATGATGGGGCTTGGCGTCTAACCTAACTGGAGGGCAGCAGCTCTGAAAAAGCTGGGTGAGATGGGATTACAGAGTTCAACTTGGTTAAAAGCAGAGATCTGATTGCTTCTGCGGTGTGCAGCACAGCCTTGCCTTCCCTCCCTATTTCCCACAACGCTCACAGGGAAGCTAAAGGGTGGGTCGGGAAAACCAAACTAGACATGAAGGTGAAATGAGGGAGGAGGTCCCAACAATTACCTGATTAAGTGATAGCTGTAAAGATGCCGAAATGCAGCAGCAGAAAGACGGAGGAGAAAGAGGAAAGGACATGCAGAGAAATGTCAGAGCAGTAAGGAAAATAACCCAGAAATTCCAACGGGCCCCCACCACCACCCTACTGGCATTTTCAAGAGGCCCTAAAGACACCCCAGGACTTTAGAGAGGGTGATTAAAAACTCCTTTCCCCCCACCCTTCTCTTTATTTCCATTGGGATTGGCTATTTCTACCATGAATAAAGATCTGTAAATAAAGAATATTTTGTGGGGTTCTTGGTGCTCTCTGGGCTTGGTTTGTTTCCTTGCAGACCTCTTATGACCCGACTAGGTAACATAATCAGTGCCAGAAGAAAAAATAAGAGTTTGCTCTAAGAGAGCAAGCAAACTGCTCTCTTGTAGCACTGATGATGTTCCATAGTTGGATCCTGAAACGCCTGCAAGGAAACCACCGAGCTCAGAGAGCACCGATGACCCCACAGTTCAACCCTGAGTTACAAGTATTCTCAACTAAAGAATATTTTGCTGGGGGGTTCCCTTGGTTGTCAACGTTTTTAATCATTTGCAAACTGTCCAGAGTTGCTGGCAGTCAAGGGGCATATGGACTGAATAAATAAATACATTTAATGAATTAAAGATCAAGAGGCAACCAAAATCATGCGCTTTGAAATTCTGAAATTCTTTCCCTGGAACCCTGCAAGATGAAGACAGAGTTATTTTAAGTTTGTTTGAAACAATTGGGAGAATTTCGTTCCTCCTGTATCGATCCCTTTTAATAAGACCTAGGCTTGGGCTATGCAGCTAGTGGTTTTTTCCCACCTTGGCAACTTTCAGATGAGTGGACTTCAACTCCCAGAATTCCCCAGCCAGCCATGATGGCTGATTGACGTCATAATCTCTTGTCAAAATACCTTTAAAAAGGCATGATGATTTTCACCCGAAGGTCAGGAGCTTACTGATATTTTATTAAACGTTAAACCAATGGATTTATTCTGCTTTTCTGGCCATTTGCTGTGTTCTCTCTTTAAAACTATCTGCAAGTTTTTTTCCTTACTCTCTTTTCATCTTCTTTTCTCCAAGTGGTAGGTTTCTTTTTTAAAAGTTTTTTTTTTTGTACACTGAAGGCTAGAAATTAGGAGAACTTTAAGCTTAGTTTTCGGCAACTTGGGGAAAAGGTGAAAATTGCCACCTTAAGGCATCTGGACCTTGGAAGCAGGACAGAAAAGAATTTGTCCCTGGAAGAGAATATTTGTAGCTCAGGGTTGAACTGGGCGGGTCCTTGGTGCTCTCTGAGCTTGGTTGTTTCATTGCCGACGTTTCATTACCCAACTATGTAACATCATCAGCGTCATCAGTGGGTGGGGTGTGTTCTCTGTTTATATAGAAACGACTTATATGAGGGACCCCCAGAAGCACCACAACTAGGAACAAGAATACTCTCACCAACACTGATAGGGCAAACCACTTGTAAATAAAGAGAGAGCAACACTCACTCCCTTCTACGCTGATGTTGTTACCTATTGGGTGATGAAACTTCTGCAAGAAAACAACCCAGCTCGGAGACCACCAAGCACCCCACAATTTGTAATACTCTACAATTTATTTATCCTCTGTAAGTGCTAAATCCTTGCTGGGCCGTGAACTGACCAGCTGGGATGAAGTTTGGCCATTACTTCTGCTCCCCGATTGAAATAGGTGATGAAGAATTTTGCTACCACCCCTCAAAGGGGCTCCAGACATTGTTGGGAAGAATCTAATAATATTACAAAATCATCAGTAGGTGCTACTTACTTCTGGAAGATGAAAATCCCTACAATTATGACAAAGGAAACAAGATCGGCTGTTATCCAGATTAGACGGTATTCATCTGGAGGCTGAAAAACAAATAAAAGAAATTAACAAAAATTAAAGTTTTTTTTTAACCCCTAAACATGGGGAATGTGAGCAGAGAAATTGTCAGGTTTAACCATTAATACCCAGGCCTTTTTCACTTAAGATATGTGAATTTCAACTCCCAGAATTCCCTAGCCAATATATGTGGACTTCAAATCCTAGAATTCCCTAGGCAGCCATACTGGCAGGGGAATTCTGGGAGTTGAAGTCCACACATCTTAAAGTTGCCAAGTTTTAAAGACACTGACACACATAATAAATCTCTGTGCGAGATACTCGCAGGCAAGATAAAACTTTTAAGATTCTAAGAATTCTGGGAGTTGAAGTCCACAAGTCATGAAAGGGCCATAGTTCCCCATGCTGGCTCAGGAATTCTGGGAGTTGAAGCGCATGGATCGTTAAAGGGCAATAGCTTCACATGCTGTCTGAGGGATTCTGGGAGTTGGAAGTCCACAAATCATGAAAGGGCCATAGTTCCCCTTGCTGGCTCAAGGATTCTGGGAGTTGAAGTCCGCAGGTCATAAAGGGGCCATCTTTCTCCACCCCGACCTAACAAATCACCTAACAAATCAAAAAAACATTTGCTAGACCAATTCTAGAATACAGCTCACCTGTTTGGAACCCTCACCACATCTCTGACATCAATACAATTGAACGTGTCCAGAAATATTTTACAAGAAGAGTTCTCCATTCCTCTGAAAACAACAAAGTACCTTATGCCACCAGACTTGAAATCCTAGGCTTAGAAAACTTGGAACTCCGGCGCCTTCGACAAGACCTAAGTTTAACTCACAGAATCATCTATTGGAATGTCCTTCCTGTTAAAGACTACTTCAGCTTCAATTGCAATAATACTAGAGCAACCAATAGATTTAAACTTAATATCAACCGCTTTAATCTAGATTGCAGAAAATATGACTTCTGTAACAGAATCATCAGTGCTTGGAATACACTACCTGACTCTGTGGTCTCTTCTCATAATCCTAAAAGCTTTATTTATTTTATTTATTTATTTATTTTATTTAATTTTTATACCGCCCTTCTCCCGAAGGACTCAGGGCGGTGTACAGGCATAATAAAAACCAGCAATACAATATACAAATTTAAAATCCCATTTAAAAAACTTATTTAAATTAGCCCAATGATTAAAATTTACTCTACTAAAACCCCATTTAAAATTAATAAATTTAAAATTTAAAATCCCAATTTAAGCCAGCCCCGCGCGGATAAAAAGGTGAGTCTTGAGTTCGCGACGAAATGTCCGAAGGTCAGGAATTTGGCGAAGCCCGGGGAAGCTCGTTCCAGAGTGGGAGCCCCCACAGAGAAGGCCCTTCCTGGGGCCGCCAGCCGACATTGTTTGGCGGACGGCACCCTGAGAAGTCCCTCTCTGTGGGAGCGACGGGTCGGTGGGAGGCGATGGTAACAGCAGGCGGTCCCGTAAGTACCCAGGTCCCAAGCCATGGAGCGCTTTAAAGGTCGTAACCAACACCTTAAAGTGCACCCAGAAGGCCACAGGCAGCCAGTGCAGTCTGCGCAGGAGCGGTGTTACATGGGAGCTACGCGTAGCTCCTCTATCACCCGCAGCTGCATTCTGACTAACTGAAGCCTCCGAGCGCACTTCAGGGGAGCCCCATGTAGAGAGCATTACAGTAATCCAAGCGAGAGGTAACGAGCGCATGAGTGACCGTGCATAAGGCATCCCGATCAAGGAAGGCGCAACTGCCGGAACCAGGCGAACCTGGTGGAAGGCCCTCCTGGAGACGGCCGTCAAATGATCTTCAAACGACAGCCGATCATCCAGAAGGACACCCAAGTTGCGCACCCTATCCTTTGGGGCCAGTAACTCGCCTCAACAGCCAGCCGCTGCTGCAGCTGACTGAATCGGGTGCCGGCATCCACAGCCACTCCGCCTTGGAGGGATTAAGCTTGAGCCTGTTTCTCCCCATCCAGACCCGCACAGCCTCCAAACACCGGGACAGCACTTCAACAGCTTCATTGGGGTGGTCCGGGTGGAAAAGTACAGCTGAGTGTCATCAGCGCACTGCTGGTATCTCACCCGAAACCACTGATGATCTCACCCAGCGGCTTCATGTAGATGTTGAACAGCAGGGCGAGAGAATCGACCCTGAGGGACCCCACAAGTGAGGCCCCTCGCGGTCGACCTCTGCCCCTGTCAACACCATCTGCGACCGGTCGGAGAGATAGGAGGAGAACCACCGATATACGGTGCCTCCCACTCCCAATCCTCCAACCGCGCAGCAAGATACCATGATCGATGGTATCGAACGCCGCTGAGAGGTCTAATAGGACCAGGGCAGAGGAATATCCCTTGTCCCTGGCCCTCCAGAGATCATCCACCAATGCGACCAAAGCTGTCTCCGTGCTGTATCCGGGTCGGAAGCCGGACTGGAACGGGTCTAGATAGACATCTTCATCCAGGTGTTGGGGCAGCTGTCGCGCCACGGCACTCTCTACAACCTTCGCAACAAAGCGAAGGTTGGAGACTGGACGATAATTAGCCAAAATAGCTGGGTCCAAAGAGGCTTTTAAGGAGGGTCTCACCACCGCCTCTTTCAAGGCGGCAGGAAAACCCCATCCAACAAAGAAGCGTTGATAATCCTCTGAGCCAGCCTCGTGTCACCGCCTGAGTGGCCAGTACCAGCCAGGAAGGGCACGGGTCCAGTAAACATGTCGTGCCGTGAAGCCTCCCCAACAACCTGTCCACGCCCTCGGAGCCACAGGGTCAAACTCATCCCAAATGTGCTCAACAAGACGTGCCTCCTCTCCTCGCTTGATCATCCCAAATTCGGTCCAGACCGTCCCTCAGCTGAGCTTGGTTGTTTCATTGTAGAGGTTTCATTACCCAACTATGTAACATCATCAGCGTCATCAGTGGGTGGGGTGTGTTCTCTGTTTATACAGGAACGACTTATATGAGGGACCCCCAGAAGCACCACAACTAGGAACAAGAATACTCTCACCAACACTGATAGGGCAAGCCACTTGTAAATAAAAAGAGAGCGACACCCACTCCCTTCTACGCTGATGTTGTTACCTAGTTGGGTGATGAAACATCTGCAAGAAAACAACCCAGCTCGGAGACCACCAAGCACCCCACAATTTGTAATAGTCTACAATTTATTTATCCTCTGTAAGTGCTAGATCCTTGCTGGGCCGTGAACTGAGCAGTTGGGATGAAGTTTGGCCATTACTTCTGCTCCCTGATTGAAATAGGTGATGAAGTATTTTGCTACCACCCCTCAAAAGGGCTCCAGACATTGTTGGGAAGAATCTAATAATATTACAAAATCATCAGTAGGTGCTACTTACTTCTGGAAGATGAAAATCCCTACAATTATGACAAAGGAAACAAGATCGGCTGTTATCCAGATTAGACGGTATTCATCTGGAGGCTGAAAAACAAATTAAAAAAATTAAAGTTTTTTTTTAACCCCTAAACATGGGGAATGTGAGCAGAGAAATTGTCAGGTTTAACCATTAATACCCAGGCCTTTTTCACTTAAGATATGTGAATTTCAACTCCCAGAATTCCCTAGCCAATATAAGTGGACTTCAAATCCTAAAATTCCCTAGGCAGCCATACTGGCAGGGGAATTCTGGGAGTTGAAGTCCACACATCTTAAAGTTGCCAAGTTTTAAAGACACTGACACACATAATAAATCTCTGTGCGAGATACTCGCAGGCAAGATAAAACTTTTAAGATTCTAAGAATTCTGGGAGTTGAAGTCCACAAGTCATGAAAGGGCCATAGTTCCCCATGCTGGCTCAGGAATTCTGGGAGTTGAAGCGCATGGATCATTAAAGGGCAATAGCTTCACATGCTGGCTGAGGGATTCTGGGAGTTGGAAGTCCACAAATCATGAAAGGGCCATAGTTCCCCTTGCTGGCTCAAGGATTCTGGGAGTTGAAGTCTGCAGGTCATAAAGGGGCCATCTTTCTCCACCCCGACCTAACAAATCACCTAACAAATCAAAAAAACATTTGCTAGACCAATTCTAGAATACAGCTCGCCTGTTTGGAACCCTCACCACATCTCTGACATCAATACAATTGAATGTGTCCAGAAATATTTTACAAGAAGAGTTCTCCATTCCTCTGAAAACAATAAAATACCCTATCCCACCAGACTTGAAATCCTAGGCTTAGAAAACTTGGAACTCCGTCGCCTTCGACAAGACCTAAGTTTAACTCACAGAATCATCTATTGTAATGTCCTTCCTGTTAAAGACTACTTCAGCTTCAATTGCAATAATACAAGGGCAACCAATAGATTTAAACTTAATATCAACCACTTTAATCTAGATTGCAGAAAATATGACTTCTGTAACAGAATCATCAGTGCTTGGAATACACTACCTGACTCTGTGGTCTCTTCCCATAATCCTAAAAGCTTTAACCAAAAACTCTCTACTATTGACCTCACCCCATTCCTAAGAGGACCATAAGGGGCGTGCATAAGCGCACAAACATGCCTACCGTCCAATTTCTTTTTAAAAACCTCCAGTGTTCTGGAGAAAGAAGAATGTATTTTAGCAAAATTTTAATGGGTCTTCGACCGTTTTAGTGATTCGGCCACTAAATATTTGTTTTTAAATTGTTTTTTAAATAGTGTTTATTTATTATACTTATATCATAGTGTTATGTGTATTTTAATATTGGCTGTACACCGCCCTGAGTCCTTCGGGAGATGGTGCGGTGTAGAAATGTAATTATAAATAAATATAAATAAATAAAAGGCTGGGGCTGCCAGAAATCCAGATGTGGATTCAGTCAATAGCCAGCAGAGGGCGCTCAATCCCAATAAATTGATAAGTACAGCAGGAAGGGGCCATGATAGCTCAGGCTGTTAGAAGCCTGTTATTAGAACACAATAGCCTGCAATTACTGCAGGTTCAAGCCCGGCCCGAGGTTGACTCAGCCTTCCATCCTTTATAAGGTAGGTAAAATGAGGACCCAGATTGTTGGGGGGGCAATAAGTTGACTTTGTAAATATACAAATAGAATGAGACTATTGCCTTACACACTGTAAGCCGCCCTGAGTCTTCGGAGAAGGGCGGGATATAAATGTAAATAAATAAATAAAAAAGGTGCTCTTAAACGCTGCTGAAAACCAGACCGACAATCCTCAGGTTGGTTGGACTCAGCCTTGAAATCCTCAGAAAAGAGGGTCTTCTCCAAAGAGCCCCCTCTTCCCATTTGGAGGTCAAAGCGCAGGTAGTCCTCGACTTACGACCACAACAGAGTCCAAAATGTCTGTGCCTAAGCTTTGTTAAGGGAGTTTTCTCCCATTTTACAACCTTATTTGCTACAGCTGTTAAGTAGGCTGGCTTCCCAAAGTAGCTTTGCTTGTCCAAAGGTTGCAAAAGGAGATCACATAACCCCGGGGACTCTGCAACCGTCATAAATAGGAGTCAAGCTGCCAAGGAGCTGAATTTTGAGCGTGCGGCCGTGGGGGATGCTGCAAGTATGAAAAACGGTCATAAGTCTCTTTTTTTCAGTGCCTTGAAAATTTGAATGGCCACTAAACGAATGGTTGTTAAGTCAAGAACACCCTTTATTTGAGCCTTCAGAATAAAAATTAATTTCTAAGATTTGGAAACTGCGCTTTGACCCGATGCACCTTTGGAAAAACACCAGCAGTCACAAACGAAGTGCAACTAAAATGCCACAAATTCCACAAAGAAGAAGGAGTCAACTTATTCTCCATAGCACCAGAACAAGAAGAAACGGATGGAAACTCATCAAGGAGAGAAGCAACCTGGAATTAAGGAAAAAAATTCCTGACAGTGAGGACAATCAACCAGTGGAACAGCTTGCCACAAGAAAGCTGTGAATGCTCCAACAGTGGAAGTTTTTAAGAAGAGGCTGGGCAACCATTTGTTGGACTAGAAGACCTCCAAGGTCCCCTCCAGTTCTATTCTATTTTTCTATTCTATTCTATCCCTTTTATTTATTTTTATTTGTTTCCTACGATTTGATAGCTTATTAGTAATCTTGACTATCACTAAGTGTTGTGCACTGCACACCAGAACAAGAAGAAACGGATGGAAACTCATCAAGGAGAGAAGCAACCTGGAATTAAGGAAAAAAATTCCTGACAGTGAGGACAATCAACCAGTGGAACAGCTTGCCACAAGAAAGCTGTGAATGCTCCAACAGTGGAAGTTTTTAAGAAGAGGCTGGGCAACCATTTGTCTGCAATGGTATAGGGGCTCCTGCTTGGGCAGGGGGTTGGACTAGAAGACCTCCAAGGTCCCTTCCGGCTCTATTCTGAATATATAATATATAAATCCACTTACCATCAGCCAGAGAGGGGAAGGCAGCCGAAGGAGAACTTGTGAGTTGTCGGAGGTGATGGACTCAACCCCCATGCACCAGAGAAGGGAATACAGCCACGGTTCGTTGACGATGTACAAATTGATGCTCAGGTTTGCACTGGCATATTCCCTGTTTTGAGGATGGAGGGGAGGAATAGAGAGGAAGGACCAGTTTTAAGGAGCAACCGCTGGACTGTGAACCTGCGGGGTTAAACTGAGATTTTCCACTATCCTTGTTTGCTTGTCCAAAGGTTGCAAAAGGAGATCACATAACCCCGGGGACTCTGCAACCGTCATAAAAAGGAGTCAAGCTGCCAAGGAGCTGAATTTTGAGCGTGCGGCCGTGGGGGATGCTGCAAGTATGAAAAACGGTCATAAGTCTCTTTTTTTCAGTGCCTTGAAAATTTGAATGGCCACTAAACGAATGGTTGTTAAGTCAAGGACACCCTTTATTTGAGCCTTCAGAATAAAAATTAATTTCTAAGATTTGGAAACTGCGCTTTGACCCGATGCGCCTTTGGAAAAACACCAGCAGTCACAAACGAAGTGCAACTAAAATGCCACAAATTCCACAAAGAAGGAGGAGTCAACTTATTCTCCATAGCACCAGAACAAGAAGAAACGGATGGAAACTCATCAAGGAGAGAAGCAACCTGGAATTAAGGAAAAAAATTCCTGACAGTGAGGACAATCAACCAGTGGAACAGCTTGCCACAACAAAGCTGTGAATGCTCCAACAGTGGAAGTTTTTAAGAAGAGGCTGGGCAACCATTTGTCTGCAATGCTATAGGAGCTCCTGGTCCCTTCCGGCTCTATTCTGAATATATAATATATAAATCCACTTACCATCAGCCAGAGAGGGGAAGGCAGCCGAAGGAGAACTTGTGAGTTGTCGGAGGTGATGGACTCAACCCCCATGCACCAGAGAAGGGAATACAGCCACGGTTCGTTGACGATGTACAAATTGATGCTCAGGTTTGCACTGGCATATTCCCTGTTTTGAGGATGGAGGGGAGGAATAGAGAGGAAGGACCAGTTTTAAGGAGCAACCGCTGGACTGTGAATCTGCGGGGTTAAACTGACATTTTCCACTATCCTTGTTTGCTTGTCCACTTCCTTATTTATTTATTTATTTATTTATTTTTCAAATTTTTTATACTGCCCTTCTCCAAGGACTCAGGGCGGTGTACAGCATAAATAAAATACAAATACCCAAAAGATTTTAAAATACAGTATCCAGTTAAAAATCTAATTCAATAGCTGTATATTTAAAATTACTAAGTAAAAATTACGAAATACATTAAAATCCCTTAAAAAACCCCTCAGTTTTAAAATTTGTCAATTTAAGCCAGCCCCGCTTGGTGGAAAAAGAAAGTTTTGAGTTCACGCTTAAAGGTCTGAAGATCTACCTATCCATGTTCCAATGCTTTTATATTAGTGTTTCTATGATGTTCTCTGCTTAAATGTAAATGTTGTACCTTGATGAACGTATCTTTTGTTTTATGTACACTGAGAGCATCTGCACCAAGACAAATTCCTTGTGTGTCCAATCACACTTGGCCAATAAAAATTCTATTCTATTCTATTCTATTCTATTCTATTCTATTCTATTCTATTCTATTCTATTCTATTAATTCAGTTCTATTCTATTCTATTCTTAATTCAGTTCTGTTCTATTCTTAATTCAATTCAGTTCTATTCTATCCCTTTTTATTTATTTTTATTTGTTTCCTAGTACGATTTGATAGCTTATTAGTAATCTTGACTATCACTAAGTGTTGTGCACTGCACACCAGAACAACTAGACACAAGAACAGTTTTTTCCCGAAGGCCATCGCTCTGCTAAACAAATAATTCCCTCAACACTGTCAAACTATTTACTAAATCTGCACTGCTATTAATCTTCTCATCGTTCCCATCCATCACCAATCTCTTTCCACTTATGACTGTATGACTGTAACTTTGTTGCTGGCAATCCTTATGATTTATATTGATATATTGACCATCAATTGTGTTGTAAATGTTGTACCTTGATGAAGGTATCTTTTCTTTTATGTACACTGAGAGCATCTGCACCAAGACAAATTCCTTGTGTGTCCAATCACACTTGGCCAATAAAAATTCTATTCTATTCTATTCTATTCTATTCTATTCTATTCTATTCTATTCTATTCTATTCTATTCTATTCTATTCTATTCTAATTTGTATCCTATGACTATCATTAAGTGTTGTACCTTATGATTCTTGATGAAGGTATCTTTTCTTTTATGTACACTGAGAGCATCTGCACCAAGACAAATTCCTTGTGTGTCCAATCACACTTGGCCAATAAAAAATTCTATTCTATTCTATCTATTCTATTCTATTCTAACAGTGGGAGACAGAAACGATGCTGAGGTTCTAGAATGGGTGCGGAGAAGAGCAGCAAAGATGGTAAAGAGTTTGCAGGCTAAATTGTATGACAAATAGTTGATGGAGCTTGGCATGTTTAACCCAACTAAGAGAAGGAGAAGGGGAGATATGACAGCATCTTCCAATACTTGAAGGTCTGTCCCAGGGAAGAGGGGGTCCATTTATTCTCCAAAGCCCCCTGAAGGCAGGACAAGAAGCAATGGGTGGAAACTAATCAAGGACAGAAGCAACCTAGAACTAAGGAGAGATTTCCTGACAGTGGGAAACATTAACCGATTAACAATTAACCAGTTAATTTACCAATTAACGGCTTGTCTCCAGATGTTGTGGGTGCTCAAAACACTGGAGGTTTTCAAAAAAAGACTGGACAGCCATTTCTCCAATATGGTATATAGCATTTCCTGCCTGGGCAGGTGGGGTTCAACTAGAAGACCCTCCCAAGATTTCTTCTTGAATTCTTCCAGCCTTATATTTATGTTATTCTATGAGATAGGCAGCAGGTAATAGATGTAATAGATCAGGGGTCTCCAACCTTAGTAACTTTAAGGCTTGTGGACTTCAACTCCCAGGGTTCCTCAGCCAGCTTTGCTGGCTGAGGAACTCTGGGAATTGAAGTCCACAAACCTTAAAGTTACTAAGGTTGGAGACCCCTGTAATATATAATAATAATCTTCAATAACCATTATTACTGAAAGGGTGTGTGGGAGCATATAATGGAAGGATTCACAAAAAGATGTGAAGGATATCTATCCATGCACCCTCTCAGTAACAATAACTCGTTCGTTCACATTTCTGGCTTTCATGGCTACATCAGGATTTGAACTCATGGTCTTTCACTTTCTAGCCCGGTGCCTTAACCGTTAGACCAAGCTGCCTTGCCTGCCAGTATTGTCGATAATCCTTTGGTCCTACATTCTTGAAGAGAAAAAGATGTCTCTCAGAGACCTCCCTTCGTTAACCGCAATCGTAATCACGGTCATGGACCGCTTCACTTAACAATCAGAGACCATCAATACCCTAGCTATCTAAAGGTAAAAAGGTTCCCCTCGCGTATCTGTGCTAGTCGTTTCCGACTCTAAGGGGCGATGCTCATCTCCGTTTCAAAGCCAAAGAGCCAGCGCTGTCCGTGGTCATGTGGCCGGCAGGACTCAAGGCCAAAGGCGCACGGAACGCTGTTCCCTTCCCACCAAAGGTGGTCCCTATTTTTTCTACTTGCATTTTTTTACCTGCTTTCGAACTGCTAGGTTGGCAGAAGCTGGGATAAGTCACGGGAGCTCACCCCCGTTACGCGGCGCTAGGGACTCGAACCGCTGAACTGACAACCTTTCGATCGACAAGCTCAGCGTCTTAGCCACTGAGCCACCTAACTACGTCCATGTAAAAAAAGCAAAGCCAGAGGGGACTCAGCTCAGTTCAGCTGAGAAGTGCAGCTGAACTGAGAAGATGAACTGCCATCTGTCAGAAATGGTGTAGTAGGGTCTCCTGCTTGGGTGGGGGGGGGTTGGGCTAGATGACCTACAAGATCCCTCCCAGCTCTTCTGTTATTCTGATCATTGTTACCTCCAGAACTGCCCCATCACCCGTCATGCCCTGCCCTCTGAAAAGTAGGCCGAGGGACCAGTGGTGCCAGCTGAGAACCGAACCTGATATCCTGGCGGGTGACCCTGGTGTATCTCAGGTTGAGCTTCTGGAAACCTCGGTCTCTTAACCGCTGGGGGTCTGTCTTCTGGCCGCAGGTCTGCTGGAATCCGGGGGCGACTTCTTGAACCAGATGCCTATCCAGACTGGGCAACCACATCACCTGGGAGAGCAGCGGGGAGAAAAGAAAGGTTCAGAAAACTTCGAAGGAGACCAATTTCAGGAAAAAACGGAGATGCTTCGGAGGAGTTAGAGCTCCAATACCTCAGCTGAGTCCAAAACAACTCAAACTTAGAACGAGTCTGTTATTAACACAGCTGCTTGCAATTACTGCAGGTTCTAGTCCCACCAGGACCCAGGTTGACTCAGCCTTCCATCCTTTATAAGGCAGGTAAAATGAGGACCCAGATTGTTGGTGGCAATAAGTTGACTTTGTATAAATATACAAATAGGATGAAGACTATTGCTAACATAGTGTAAGCCGCCCTGAGTCTTCGGAGAAGGGCGGGATATAAATGCGAATAAAAAAAAGCAAACATATGCTGATGCCTTAGCTAGAATCTTGAAAACATAGGTGGGAACACTTAAACGACAATAGCTGGACAAACAGGTTAGCACAGGTAATCCTCCACTTACAACCATCCGTTTAGCGACTGTCCTAAGTTACAACAGCACCCAAAAAAAAAAAAAGCGATTTATGAGTTTTCCGCACTTATGACCGTTGTAGCATTCCCAAGGTCATTATGATCAAAATTCAGGTGGACAATTGATTCATATTTATGATGGTTGCAGGGTCCCGAGGGGTGGGGTGGATGGGTCGTGTGATCCCCTTTTGTGACCTTCTTATGAGCGAAGTCAACAGGGAAGCCAGATTGACCTACAGGAGCCCTAAAGTTTGTCCAATAGCTACCCAGTAAAGCCGCAGTACTGCAGTGGTTAGACTTCAGTATTGCAGGCTAACTCACTGCTTGCTGTAGGAGTTCGATCCAGACCGGCTCAAGGTAGACTCAGCCTTCCACCCTTCCGAGGTGGGTAAAATGAGGACCCAGATTGTGGGGGGCAATAGCCTGACTCTGTAAACCTCTTAAGACAGGGCTGGAAAGGACTGTGAAGCGGTATATAAGTCTTATGTGCTACTGCTGGAAGGAAGGAAGGAAGGAAGGAAGGAAGGAAGGAAGGAAGGAAGGAAGGAAGGAAGGAAGGAAGGAAGGAAGGAAGGAAGGAAGGAAGGAAGCAACCATGGTGGCACAATGGTTAGGAGTATTGCAGACTAACTCTTCCCACTGTCAAGAGTTCGATCCAGACCGGCTCAAGGTTGACTCAGCCTTCCATCCTTCTGAGGTCTGTAAAACGAGGACCCAGATTGTTGGAGTCAAGAGTCTGACTTTGTAAACCTCTTAAGAGAAGGCTGGAAAGCACTGTGAAGTAGTATATAAGTTTATGTGCTACTGCTAGAAGGAAGGAAGGAAGGAAGGAAGGAAGGAAGGAAGGAAGGAAGGAAGGAAGGAAGGAAGGAAGGAAGGAAGGAAGGAAGGAAGGAAGGAAGCAACCATGGTGGCACAATAGTTAGAAGGAGTATTGCAGACTAACTCTTCCCACTGTCAAGAGTTCGATCCTGACCGGCTCAAGGTAGACTCAGCCTTCCACCCTTCCGAGGTGGGTAAAATGAGGACCCAGATTGTGGGGGGCAATAGCCTGACTCTGTAAACCTCTTAAGACAGGGCCGGAAAGGACTGTGAAGCGGTATATAAGTCTTATGTGCTACTGCTGGAAGGAAGGAAGGAAGGAAGGAAGGAAGGAAGGAAGGAAGGAAGGAAGGGAGGGAGGGAGGGAGGGAAGGAAGCAACCATGGTGGCACAATAGTTAGAAGGAGTATTGCAGACTAAGTCTTCCCACTGTCAAGAGTTCGATCCTAATCGGCTCAAGGTTGACTCAGCCTTCCATCCTTCTGAGGTCTGTAAAATGAGGACCCAGATTGTCGGGGAAAAGATGCTGACTCTGTAAACCCCTCAGAGAGGGCTGTAAAGAATTGTGAAGGGGTATATAAGTCTAAGTGACATTGTTATCGCTAAGTGCTACCCACAAAAGTCCCAATGCAACTCACAGCCTGCTGAGGGATGCCCGAGGCGAGGACGGTTTCCAGGGTGACATTGACCGAAGTAGTGTAATACGGGTGATCTTCGGGCAAGTCTTGGAGGTTCAAGAGGACGGTGGCGTTGTCCTTGATGATTTCCAGCATCTCGGTCAGTTTGCAGACGGACTGGTTGGCGGCTTTTACGAAGTCAGATGGGGAAAGGGAGCTGACCGTCCAGAAAGGGTCATTCTGTGGGAAGAATTGTGAATGTTGTGCTTTGAAGACGGCAGGTTTGCTTTGAGAAATCAGGAGGAGAATTGCCAATGGTGATTCTCAATCATCCAGGTCATGGTTTTCCAAACGGCAACAGGTCTTGTTTTTTTTCCCTTTGAAAATATTTCACTGCTCATCCAAGAAGCTTCTTCAGTTCTCTGAAGCTTCTTGGATGAGAAGCGAAATCTTTTCAAAGGAAAAAAAAAAAAACCCCCAAGAAATTCCAATTACCTTTTGGAAAAGGCACCTTTGAGACAGCCAAGTAGTTTAGCGAGCTCCACGTCTCATGGCATTGAACTCCAGAGTTGAATTATACATTGGGTGAGAAAAACATTTTTTTTTCCTGTTGCCTGTCCTGATTTTTCCAACGTTCGATTTCATTGCTTGACCTCTGGTTCTAGAATTTGGCAAACTGGGAAAAAAAACAGCTACCCCTTGTCCGATTTATCAACACCATGAATAATTCTGTAGATCTCTCATTTAGCCCCTGCAAATCTGCCGACCTTCTAGATTTTTTTTCAAAAGCCCAAATATTGCAACCTTTCCTGATAGGGAAGCAGTTGCAACCCCTGAACCAGTAAACAGAGCTGGAAGGGACCTGGGAGAACATCTAGTCCAACCCCCTGCTCACGCAGGAGACCTATACTATTTCTGTGCAATCTCTTCTTAAAAACATCCAGTGTTGGAGCACTCACAACAAAGCAGGGCCCACCTTTGGTGGGAAGGGAAGAGCGTTCCGTGCGCCTTTGGCGTTGAGTCATGCCGGCCACATGACCACGGAGACGTCTTCGGACAGCGCTGGCTCTTCGGCTTTGAAACGGAGATGAGCACCGCCCCCTAGAGTCGGGAACGACTAGCACGTATGTGCGAGGGGAACCTTTACCTTTACCTTAACCACCAACTGGACATAATATTACTACTTACTTACACACCTGGAGGAACCATTTGCCTGCATTTAGTCTTTCCAAATCTGTCCAGTTGAACATAGAGGAATGATCGTAAGCTAGTTCTGGGAATACTTCCTCGACGTCGGTGGTTCTTCGCAACGTCTGGTCATGCATAAGAAAAGGCACTCCGTCGTAACTGTGAATAGAAAAACCTATAATAATTATCCTGCTGGATGGATCAGATCCAGGGTTCCATTCAGAATTTGGCTTCTTGCTTCTGGGTCCTTGCAAATGCAGGTACTTCTCGACTTACAACCATTCGTTGAGTGACCGTTCAGAGTTACAACGGCACCGAAAAAAGCGACTTATGACCGTTGTTCACACGCACGACCATTGCAGCATCCTTATGACCACGTGATCAAAATCCAAACGCTTGGCCACTGGCTCGTATTTATGACGGTTGCAGTGTCCCAGGGTCATGTGATCCCCCTTTTGGGAGCTTCTGACAAGCAAAGCCAATGGGGAAGCCAGATTCACTTAACAACCGGGTTATTTAACTTATCAACTGCCATGCCACTTGGTAACTTTAAGGCCTGTGGACTTCAACTCCCAGAATTCCTCAACCCACCACTGTGTATACCAGTGGCCTCCAAACTTGGTAAGTCTCCAGGTTTTACCAAGTTCGCTTGGTCCGCCAGTTGTGTCCCTTCCTTGACCGGGATGCCTTATGCACAGTCACTCACGCTCTGGTTACGTCTCGGTTGGATTATTGCAATGCTCTCTACATGGGGCTGCCCTTGAGGTGCACCCGGAGGCTACAGTTAGTCCAGAATGCGGCTGCACGAGTAGTAACGGGAGCCGCTCGTGGCTCCCACGTGACATCGCTGCTCCGTAGTCTGCACTGGCTTCCTGTGGTCTTTAGGGTGCGCTTCAAGATTTTGGTTACCATCTTTAAAGCGCTCCATGGCTTAGGACCCGGGTACTTATGAGACTGCCTGCTGTTACCTTATGCCTCCCACCGACCCGTACGCTCTCACAGAGAGGGTCTCCTCAGGGTGCCGTCCGCCAAACAGTGTCGGCTGGCGGCCCCCAGGAGTAGGGCCTTCTCTGTGGGAGCATCGACGCTCTGGAATGAACTTCCCCCTGGTTTACATCAAGTGCCTGATCTTCGGACCTTCTATCGTGAGCTAAAAACACATTTATTTATTCAAGCGGGACTGGCATAAGTAGTTTTTATTTTAAATTGGGGTTTTATTAATATTTTAAAATTTAAAATTTTAATTTTAATTTTCAGCCTTTTTGTAATTTGCTATGTTTTAAATGTTGGTTTTAATTGTATATATCCTGTGTTTTATCTTTGGCTGTACACCGCCCTGAGTCCTTTGGGAGAAGGGCGGTACAAAAATTTAATAAATAATAATAATAATAATAAAGATTTAAGGACTTCAATTCACAGAATTCCTCAGCCATCATTGGTAACTTTAAGATTGGTAACTTTTAAGATTTTTGGACTTCAACTTGAAGACTTGTGGACTTCAACTCCCAGAATTTCTCAGCCAGCCATGCAGGCTGAGGAATTCTGGGAGTTGAAGTCCGCAAGCCTTCAAGTTGCCAAGTTTGGAGACCCCAGCCTTAAAACTTGAGCACAAGCAGAGAGACTTGCCTTATCACCACATCTGCCTGCACACCGTAAACCTTCTCCTCCACGGCTTTCTGGAAGGACATCAGAGTGTTTTCAGGTGCTAACTGGAGGAGAAACAGAAAGAATGTAAATTATATTTTGTTTTTACTGCTACGCACCGAAAGCTACATTGGGACACCTTTCCAAACCGGAAACTAAAATATGAACATCAAGTATCCAAACATGTTTTAAAGATATGTGCCTCACTAGGCCAGGAACACCAATTCCACAGAAAAGCTAAAATTAAAATTAATTTAATTCAAAATTAAAATTACATTTATTGAGATTGGCGAGAACAACAGAACTCTACGAATCTGATTCTGTGCTGTTCCTTCTCCTCGTGTATTTATATGCCCCTCCCCATCTCACTATCCAAAGCCACACACACACACACATGTCTTTGGTTATTCGGGTTTTCTCCCGCGTAAAATTGGAAGTGTCTTGGCGACGTTTCGACGAAGTCTCGTTCGTCATCTTCAGGCTTCAGCTTCGTGCTTCTGGGAGCAAAGCTCCAGAAGCACGAAGCTGAAGCCTGAAGATGACGAATGAGACTTCATCGAAACGTCGCCAAGACACTTCCAATTTTACGCGGGAGAAAACCCGAATAACCAAAGACCTACATACAAACACCCGCGAAAACCTCAGAAAACATATATATACATATACATACATATACATATATATATATATATATATACACACACACACACACACACATACATACATACGTACGAACATACATACATACATATACTGCATTTTTCGCACTATAAGATGCACTTCCCCACCCTCAAAAAAAAATGGATGGAAATGTCTGTGCGTCTTATAGGGTGAATATTGCGGTGGGGGAAGGGGGGGTTCACCGCCACCGGAGAATGCTGGAGCCTTTGTTGCCGAGCAGCTGATCGGTGGTTGGATCGGCCTCTCGGAATAGCGCTGATCAGCTGTTCTAGGTGGCGGGGATCACCACCGCCTATCGCCGCCACTGCCAATTACCACCACCTTGAACAGCTGATCGGCAGTATTCCGGGAGGCTGATCCAACGCTGATCAGCTGCTCGGCAGCGAAGGCTCCAGCGTTTGCCGGCTGTTTGCTGCAAGGACGCTAGCCAGATGGATACCGGGAGGCAGAGGCAAAAAAATTTTTTCCTCCCCAAATGCTAGGTGTGTCTTATGTTCCGGAGCGTCTTATAGTGCAAAAAATACGGGCGCACACACACACACACACACATATATATGTGCGTGTGTATCTGTATATATACTCACACACACACAAATGGATACATCCATACCAACCGTACTAAGAAAAAAAAAATAATGAGGATTTTTTTCACTGCCAAAATGGAGAGAGAAAAAAACACCTAAAGGCATCTCCTAAATTTGGAAGGATTACAGTCAATTAAATGCTAGGCTGAGCACCGCACTAATTTTGCTTTGCCCTAAGCAGCAAAAATGCCTCTCTTTTTTTTTTTTTTTTTGATCCATTAATAGGAAGGGGATTTAGATGAAATAAAACGGGGAAAGACTTAAGGGCCCTTTGAAGCCTGCCGTGTGCCATATCGGCCCCGTTAAAAGCTCCCTGCAAAAGGACAAGATTTGCATCACTTAATTGGAAACCCAACGAAGCGGCTGAGTTATAGACTTGGGGGGGGGAGACGGAGGTTGATTTCTGAGCCTCCGATCAGCTCCCACTCCAGCGCGGAAGCTCCATTTAAATTTCTCGAAGCGCCCACTTGTGCCTCGACTGACAACCATCTGTGTAGTGACTGTTCGAAGTCACAACAACTGAAAAAAGGGACTTATGATTTTTTTTTTCTCCCTGCACATGACCACTGCAGGGTCATGTGATCAAAATAAGAGACCCTAGTCCCATTTTACGACCTTTCCTGCCCACAGTTCTTAAGTGAATCATTGCAAGTTGCAAGTGACTCTCTTAACTCTGTCCCTCTGCTTTGCTTGCTCTTCTCCTGCAGCGGTGAATTTCAGTACTGTGATTATTTCCCTTTCCTTGTACAGAAAATCAATAGAACAAAGGTAGAAAGTTTCCTGTTAGGTGAAAAGGAGAAGAACCCCGTTTAAATTCTTCGGGTTCGCCCCTGAACAGAATAATAATAATAATAATTTAATTTGCATACCGCCCTTCTCCCGAAGGACTCAGGGCGGTTCACAGCCAAGTAAAATCGACAATAAATAAGTACAATACAATAAAAGCAATGATAAAAAACTTATTAAATTTGGCCCATAATTAAAATAAAACCATAAAACCCCAATTAATAATAAAACTAATTCTATGCCAGTCCAGAATCCTTGGGGAGTCCCAAAGGTGCTTTTTCAGGAGGCGACCGGACTTTCTTGTTTTTTGTTTTGTTAAGACATTTCGCTTCTCACCCAAGAAGCTTCTTCAACTCTGACTGTATGGTGGGAAATGGAAGGATTGGTATTTCTTGCAGACAGCTGGTCATTTGCATCCTTTTAGAGGGTCATTGAGGCCACTTGGAGTCTACCTGTAACGGCTCCTGTAGTCTGCAATTTTTCCTCTGGAAATCCAAATTTGCCTAATCATAAATTGCCAATTTAGATTATCAAAAGCCTTTTGGGCGTCCAGAAAAACAAGGCCCACTTGTTTCTCTGGGTGGGCTTCATGATATTCCAATATGTCTACTATTATTCTTGCATTCTCTCTTATTTGTCTGTTTGGAAGAAAGCCATTTTGATCTGGGTGTATAGTCTCATTCAATATTCTTTTTAAGCCATTCTGCTATTCTATTTCCTCTGGAAATCCATTCCTATTCCCACACCCTGCGAAGGGTCTTCATCCCAAATTGTACAGCTAAAAGTCTGTAGAAATTCTCAGACATTCAGATCATGGTTGTCCCAAAGGTGGGTTTTTTTTCAGGAGGCAACTGGACTTTCTTGGTTTTTCTTTGAATCCTTGGGGAGCTTTCATTAACTAAGGAGAAATTTCCTGACAGTTAGAACAATTAATAAGTGGAACGACTTGCCTGCAGAAGTTGTGAATGCTCCAACACTGGAAATTTTTAAGAAGATGTTGGATAACCATCTGAGATGGCGTAGGGTTTCCTGCCTGGGCAGGGGGTTGGACTAGAAGGCCTCCAAGGTCCCTTCCAACTCTGTTGTTATATATTATATTATATAACTTTCAGATCTTCAAGTGGTTGCCCCACAGGAGGCAGTCAATACATGGCCGAATATTGGAAATGTAAATTGTAAAGAAGGAACTTTTTAAAAAAATAAATTTTTACTGAATTTTAAAAAACCAAACAAAAACAGTGGACTTTGCTCCACGTCTCTGGTTTTTAACATCTATGTCAAATCTAATTTACTATGTCATGTGTTCTCAGTTTATATATAGGTTTATATATCTCCTGATTCCATTTATATCAAGTATATACCATGTTATTACTTCTATTACAACTCTATACATATTTAATAAAACTATTCTACCCTCATAAATACAATTTGCAATATACATTGATATATACATTTCCAGACACTTCTTATCCCTGCTTTCTGGCATTCTATCTCCTCTCAAGCCAGTCATAAATTTTATTTATTAAGTCTTCTTTCGAGGGTACATCTTTGCACGTCCACTTTTGGGCAAATGTTAGTCCTGCCACGGTTAGTATGTGCAATACTAAATAAGTAACACTTTTATCTTGTTTGTCGTCCATCATACCCAATAAGAAAAATTCTGGTTTGACCTCGATTTTGATCATTAACATCTCCTCTAACCAGCTTCTTATTTGCTACCAAAACTTTTCTGGTTTTTTTGGCATTCCCACCATATATGGTAATATGTTCCTAATTCCATTTCACATTTCCAACTAATTGGAGAGTATTTTTTTACTAATCTTTGCCAGTCTTGTGGGTGGGATAATGCACCTGTAAACATTTTATACAGGTTTTTTTTTTTTTGTATGCGGCCGCCAATGTAATTTGTAAAGAAGGAACTTTGTACCATTTATGGCGAGCATGTAATTAAAGCAAAAAAAACCACCTCTGGAGTAGGATTCACATTTTAATACAGGAGATTCTTAAAAGTGAATATAAAGAAAAATAACCCGATATTTTTCTTTTAGGCTTAATGGACAAAGAGCCTGGGGAAAAAATTTTTGGAACTTTGATGTTAAATATGTTGACAGCAGCAAAATTACTTCATGCACAAAAATGGAAGGAAGCTTTGATCCTCGTAATGGATAAATGATTGGAATTAGCAGAGATGGCCAAATCGACTGCTTTGATTAAAGGGGAAAAAAATACAATTTTTTTTGTTTCTACTTTTTGGGGACTTTGTGCCTGAGGTGGGGGGGGGAAAAATGAAACTTTGGGTTTTCACTGATTTAGAGAGACGGTCTGTTGTTACAGGAATTGCCAGCATATATTATGATGTAAAAGTAAAAAAGTTGGGGTTTTGCGTAACAGAGGTCCAAATGGAGCCGTAGACACCGACACGAACTTGTAGTTTTACACAAATAAAGATATTTTACAATCTATATATAAGCAGATAGTCAGGCAAACAGGAGCATCGTGAGGTAAATCAACACAGAAGTGAGGTAAATTAGAGGGCACGCCGAAGAAAAAAAGGTGGGAAAAACGGGAAACTCCCCCTCCACACCCAAGCAACCAATCACGGCGCAGACTGCCTCACGCCAGACCTCACCAACCAATCAAATTTAACGATGTGTTCTGGTTCACTGCACAACCCCTCCCCCTGCTCCAGCGGTTACATTTAAATATCCAGCGGTTACATTTAAATAGCCAGCGCTTATATTTAAATAGCCAGCGGTTACATTTAAATAGCCAGCGGTTACATTTAAATAGCCAGCGCTTACATTTAAATAGCCAGCGCTTACATTTAAATAGCCAGTGGTTACATTTAAATAGCCAGCGGTTACATTTAAATAGCCAGCAGTTACATTTAAATAGCCAGCGCTTACATTTAAATAGCCAGCGCTTACATTTAAATAGCCAGCAGTTACATTTAAATAGCCAGCGCTTACATTTAAATAGCCAGCGCTTACATTTAAATAGCCAGCGCTTACATTTAAATAGCCAGCAGTTACATTTAAATAGCCAGCGCTTACATTTAAATAGCCAGCGCTTACATTTAAATAGCCAGCGCTTACATTTAAATAGCCAGCGGTTAAATCTAAATATTTTCCCATTATTTTCATTTTCTTTTAATATTCTGATAAAACTAATAAAAAATATGAAACAATACGTGGTCGAAGGTGGCGTTCAATAATCTGTGCTTAAAACTGGTGCGTGTTTGTGTGTGTTGTGTGTGAAGAGAATGAAAAAGAGGCCTACCTACCATGGGGGCTCCGCGGTGGCCGAGGATGGCGGGTCTGGGTCCCAGCTCTTTCCTTTCCATGATGCATGGGGAGGAGAAGGTGAGGGGCACCAGGTACAGTCCGAGGACAACTGCAAAATAGGTCCCAAGCATCAGCAGCTGGGAAGCTGGAGAGAAGAAACAGTGATTTGGAATAGAGCTGGAAGGGACCTTGGAGGTCTTCTAGTCCAACCCCCCCTGTTCAAGCCAGACATTCCAAGAAAACAAACTCTCTTGATTTCGAATGAACTAAGGGCGTCCAATAAAACTGCATCCGATCTGCATCTCTGCTATCTATGGGAGGATGTAGCCCATACAGATTAACAAGAGTTGGAAGGGACCCTGGAGGTCTTCTAGTCCAACCCTCCCTGCACAAGCAGGAGAACCTAAACCACTGCAGAAAAGTGGCTGTCCGATCTCTTCTGAAAAGCCTCCAGTAATGGAACACCCACAACTTCTGGAGGCCAGCCCTTCCACGGATTAACTGATCCGTGATTATGGAATAACAGAGTTGGAAGGGACCTTGGAGGCCATCTAGTCCAACCGCCTGCACAAGCAGGAGATCCTCTACCATTTCAGACAAATGGTTGTCCAGTCTCTTCTTAAAAACCTCCAGCGATGGAGCACCCAAAAGTTCCGGAACGAAGCTCTTCCACTGATAATAATAATATCAGAGTTGGAAGGGACCTTGGAGGCCTTCTAGTCCAACCCCCTGCCCAGGCAGGAAACCCTACACCATCTCAGTCAGATGGTGATCCAACATTTTCTTAAAAATTTCCAGTGTTGGAGCATTCACAACTTCTGCAGGCAAGTCGTTCCACTGGTTAATTGTTCTAACTGTCAGGAAATTTCTCCTTAGTTCCAGGTTGCTTCTCTCTTTGATTAAGTTTCCATCCGTTGCTTCTTGTCCTGCCTTCAGGTGCTTTGGAAAATAAATTGAACCTCTCTTTTCTGTGGCAAACCCTCAAATATTAGAACCCTGCTACGATGACTTCTTTTCTCTAGACTACCCAAACCGAAACCCTGCGACGGTTCTTCATATATCTTAGTCTCCAGGCCTTTAATCATCTTACTTGCTCTTCTCTGCACTTTTTCCAAAGTCTCTACACCATTTTTGTAATGCGGTCACCAAAACTGGAAGCTGTATTCCAGGTGTGTGGTCTTATTAAAGATTTATAAAGCGGTAATAAAACTTCACCTGATTTTGATTCTATGCCTCTATTTATACAACCAAGGACGGTATTAGTTTTTTTTGGCTGCTGCCAAAAACTAAGAAACATCCAAGAGAGAAAGAGAAAGGAAGAAATTGATTTCCAAGGATTGGATTGAAAAGAATAATTATCTTGGAGAGAAACTTCCTGGTGATTCTTCACTGCATAGACATCAAATCCCAAAAATCATAATTTGTGACCACGTTAGCTGGAAATTTAACCACTGGTGGCGCAATGTTGTTGTTGTTTTTTTGAAGAAGTTTTTTATTTTTTATTTTTCTCATAGACATACCTTAACTGTACAGTTTCTTATCCAACATACATATTTTCTAAACACCATCCTAAAAAATTTAAGTATATTCAGGGTTGCTCTTCTACCATTTCTTCTCCCTTGTTTTACAACAATCCTTCTTCTCCTCTTTCCTTTCCCTCCCTTCTTCCATCTACTCTTCTACTTTCTTCTTTCCTCCTCTCCTTCTCTATTTCCCCTTCCTTTCCCCCACACCTTCCTCCCTTCTCACCTACTCGTTTCCCCTCTCTTTCTTCCTCTCCTTTTCCCTTTCTTCTTTCCCCCTCTCTCCTTCCTCTCCTCTATCCCTCTCCATTCTCTCCTTATTGTTGCATTCATTTTCAATTTAGTATTTTCCGAAGTGGTATTTGAGCAATTTTTACTTTCTTTTCAATTACTGTTTCATTTTATCAAATTCACACTTATCATCATAAATGTACATTTATATAATAACATTTTCTTTCTTTCCCCCCCCCACATTCCCCTTTTCCATTTACACAGGTGTCTTCTGGGTTTGTATTTCTTTTTTTTTGTCTTCTCTTTCATTTACTCATACCTTATCTAATTTATTTCTCTGTAATCTTTTATTCATGTTTCTTTTCTAACCATTCATAAAATCGGTTAAAGCGGTTAAAGTGCAGCATTGCAGGCAAATTCTGCCCACAGCCAGTAGTTTAATCCTGCTGGAGCTCAAGGTTGACTCAGCCTTCCATCTTTCCAAAGGTCAATAAAACGAGGACCCAGATTGTTGGGGCAAGATGCAAATAACGCTGACATTGTAAATTGCCTAGATAGAGCAGGGGTCTGCAAACTTGGCTCTTTTAAGACTTGTGGACTTCAACTCCCAAAGTTCCTCAGCCAGCAAAGCTAAGCAAAACAAAGCTGGCTGAGGAACTCTGGGAGTTGAAGTCCACAAGTCTTAAAATAGCCAAGTTTGCAGACCCCTGGCCTAGAGTGTACTGTAAAGCGCTAATGGGCAGTATACAGGTAATCTTTGACTTACAACCATTTATTTAGTGACCGTTCGGAATTACAACAGCACTGTTGTTTTTCACACTTACGACCGCTGCAGCATCCCCATGTTCAAGTGATCAAAATTGGCAACTGTTTCGTATTTATGACGGTTGCAGTGTCCCATGGTCACTTTGCGACGTTCGGACAAGCGAAGTCAAGAAGGAAAGCCAGATTCATTTAACCACCATGTTACCAACAACCGCAACGACTCACTTTAACAACTGTGGCAAGGAAAGTTGTAAAACGGGCCGAAATGCACCTAACAACCCTCTTGCTTAGCAGTGCAAATTTTGGGCTCAAACTGTGCTCCTACGTCAAGGACTGCCTGTAATTTATATTCCCCATTTGTTTGCTAGGATGTAGTTTGATCTCTTTTCGGCTTGCTGTTTTTATAACCGTGACCTTTGCTTGCTCTTTCCTTTCCATGGCTAAGCAGATTGCATTATTCCCGTCCCAGTTTTCTCAAGCCTGGTTCCTGTTACCCAACACCTCTTGAATGCTGAATGTTTCACATTTAAACTTTATGAACCAAGAAAAAGATTATCTCCCTGTAGCTCAGGATTGAACTGCGGGGTCCTCGGCGCTCTCTGAGCTTGGTGCTTTTCATGACCCAACTAGGATACATCATCAGTGCTGGAAGGAGATAGGCTTTGTGGAGAGGAGGAGGAGGAGGAGGAGGAAGGGGAAAAAGAAAAGAAAAGGAGGAGGGAAAGGAGGACTGTAGAGTCTTTGGTGCTCTCTGAGCTTGGTGCTTTTCTTGCAAATGTTTCATAGCCTAACTAGGTAACAACATCAAGTGCTAGTAAGGAGTGGGGTTTGCAGGGAGGAGGAGGAGGAGGAGAACTGTGTGGTTCTTAATGCTTTCAGGGATTGCTTGTTTCTTGCAGACTCTTCATTTCTCAACTAATAATAATAATAATAATAATAATAATAATAATAATAATAATAATAATAATAATAATAATAATAATAATAATAATAATAATGATGTTTTAATTTGTATACCGCCCTTCTCCTGAAGGACTCAGGGCGGTGAACAGGCAAATAAAATACAAACAGAAACATACACCATAATTAAAACAACCCTTAAAAAACTGATTCAAATTAGCCAGAAAATTTAAAATAACATTACACCCCATAAAAATTACAGAATTTAGTGCTCGCTTCGGCAGCACATATACTAAAATTGGAACGATACAGAGAAGATTAGCATGGCCCCTGCGCAAGGATGACACGCAAATTCGTGAAGCGTTCCATATTTTAAGTATCAAATCTGGCAGAAATGGCAAAAATCTCTGCTTACTTGAAAGACTATACACAAGAAAAATATATTTTAGAATGGAAAATGTGGATTGATTATATTCAAAATAAGTATCAGATAAAAAAATATCAAATAGCATATGAGTAAATTTAGGAAATAATTTGTATTAGATATATTTTTGAAGGAGAGGGGAATTGAGAGTGTGAATAAGCGTGGAGAGACTAGAGATTATAATTTAGGATTTTAGATTATGATTGTTAGTTTTGATACCCTGCATTTTGTTCTGGGAAGTCGGGGTGGGGGGTGGGGGGTAAAGGGGAAGGGAATTGGGGGGTTGAGGTTAGTGATGGAGTGATGGTTAATGTACAGGGATTATTGAAGATGTATAAATATAATTAATGTAGGGTCGGGTCTGACCAGTTGCCATTTTAGAACGGTGGGGAGGGAAAAAAGAGAGAGTAGGAGGTAGGAAAGAGGAGAAGAGGAAGGAAGAGGGGTAGAAGAGGGAGAAGAGTGTAGGGTGGAGGGAGGAGAGGAGGTAGATAAGAGAAGGAGAGGAAGGTTTGGAAAGTAAAAGAAGGTAGAAGAGGGAAGAAGGTTAAAAAGGGGGGTGGTGACTGGGCAGGCCCGACTAATTGTATATAACTGTACATTGGATGAATTATTTGATAAGATTGTAAAAATAAAACTTTTTTTATAAAAAAAAAAAAAAAAAATTACAGAATTTAAAACCCACAATTTAAAATTTAGAATTTAAAATCAAGCCAGTCCAGCCGAACGGAATAAATAAGTTTTAAGTTCGCGGCGAAAGTTCCCGAGGTCAGGTAGTTGTCGAAGCCCGGGGGGGAAGCTCGTTCCACAGGGTAGGAGCCCCCACAGAGAAGGCCCTCCCCCTGGGGCCGCCAGTCGACATTGTTTGGCTAGGTTAACATCATCAGTGTGAGGCACTAATCCCACATTCACCAACACTGATGGTATTACCTAGTCAGGTAACGAAACACCTGCAAGCAAACCAGCAGGTTTCAGAGAGAGCACCTCCCCTTCTGTGCCTTCGGTCACAGATCATTGATGCTTGATTTTTACTTGTGGCGTTGTTGCGTCGCTCCATCGATTTTTCTCTTGAAACCTGCTAAGACTTTTGCAAACATTAAGCTTGCTAATGCAGTTTTTTAAAAAAAAAAATACTCCTCACACGCAAACACTTCATTTCCGCTCCAGTCCTGACTGGCTGAATTAGAATTACAGGGAATTAAGAGTGACAGCAACTAGCCGGGGGTAGCCGAGAGTGCTTACGACAGCGAGACACAATATGGAAAGCGAAGTACTAGATCTGCTCGTTTCAATTTACTGAATGTTGAACGGCCTTGTCTCTTGCTTCCCTATTCTTGTCTCCGGACATCTCTGTTGTGGTCCGCCAGCAGCCTGCGGAGCTGGCAACGGAGTCGGACAGCGATGAGGCTGAGGAAGAACATGGGCCAGTCCTGGAGGATGGAGAAGGCCCGGATGAGGGCTCTGTGTTGGAGGCAGAGGTAGGGGCCAGGGCCATCGGGGAGTGATGTGCAGAGTCCGGAGCCTCCAGAGGCTGATAGTAGTGAGGCAGAGGAACAGGAGGAGCCTGTTCCTAATTCACGGATGAGAAGAGCTGCCAGAAGGCAAGAGCAGCTGAAGCAAAAAGGACGACTTAGGAGTAAGGCCAGGAGATGATTGGCCCCTCTCATAAGGCTTAAAAGACCAGCAACGGCGTTTGGGCTCTTTGCCCGAAAACAACGTTGATAGCCTTGCTCCTTGTCTTGCTGCATTTATTTCTTGTCGGCGTCTTCTGCTTTTGAACTTTTGCCAAGAAAAGCCTTTGGCAGTTTGCCTAATTAAGACCAAGGTTGGTGATAAGACTGAAGAATTGTATTATGAAGAATTTGTTTTGATTTAGTTTGGACTACTCTGAGAATGAGTTTAATTCTTAATAAAGCCTGTGTTTTTGAACTACTTCTACCTACTTAGTCCTGGGTCACAACGATCTCGTCCTTCCCAGCTTTATCCGATCTCTGTGTTGCTAACGGGGCAAAGGTTTTCTAGCAACAAGGAAAACTTTGCGGGTCTTGGGAGTTCTTCGGAGCAAGCTTGCGCGACGTTTTCTCATCTCTCCAAACTACAGCTGGGGTTATGATTGCAGAATGCAATTCCCCAAAAGGACATCAAGCCAACGAACGAAAGGAGAAAGCTTAATAAGGCAATAAGGCAAAGCAATATTCTCTTCGGCTTACTGACAACCGAATGGAAAAGAAACCAAGAAAATTGAAAATCTGCAATTCTCTTTGTAATATACAGTAGATTCCGATCGGAAAGTTTAGGATTTAATCAGGAACAGAGTTTAGTCTGCTTGTCAAACTCAACTCAGCCTTTTTTTTTTTAAAAAAGGTGGGGGTGGGAATCCAAGGATTTCAAGACACAAAGGAATTTTTACAGGTAATCCTCAATTTACGACCCCAATTGAGCCCCAAATTTCTGTTGCTAAGTGAGAAATTTAGTTAAGTGAGCTTTACCCAATTTTATGACCTTTCTCGCCGCATTTGTTAAGCGAATCATTGCCGTTCTTAACTTAGTAACACGGTTGCTAAGCGAATCTGGCTTCCTTATTGACTTTTGTTCGTCAGAAGGTTGCAAAAGTGACCCCAGGATACTGCAACCGTCATAAATGTGAGACAGTTCTCAAGGATCCGACTGTAAATCACAAGACCACGGGGACGCTGCAACGGTCACGAGTGTGAAAAATGGTCGTAACTCACTTATTTCAGTGGTGCTGTAACTTCAAACTGTTGCAAGTCGAGAACTGCTTATTGATTGTCCTTGATTTATGACCGTAAGGGAACCCAAAATTTATGTCGTTATGTGAGGATGGTCATAAGTTGAGACCCCCATGTGACTGACCCAATTTTAGAACAATTTTTGTGGCGGATGTGAAACAAATGCTCCGGTCATTATGCGAATGCTACGATCTTTATAATAATAATAATAATAATAATAATAATAATAATAATAATAATAATAATAATAATAATAATAATAATAATAATAATAATAATAATAATAATTTAATTTTTATACCGCCCTTTTCCCGAAGGACTCAGGACGGTGCACAGCCAGATAAAATCAACAATCAATGGATACAATATAAGTAAAAACACTGCTAAAAAACTTATTAAGTAAACCCATTGTCTGAGACGGGCATGTTTTGTCCGAAGACGAAATTAAACTTAGAGAGAGCTTGAGAAGGATTCAATGGATGAGAATCCTCAGGGGGAAAACAACTCAAGAAGCTTGGGAAATTTTGAAAAGTGAGATTATAAAAGCACAGTCTAACACAATACCAATGAAGAAGAAAAATAGTAGATCTCAAAAGAAACCAGCATGGATGCATAAAGAACTATCTGACAAATTGAAAGACAAAAAGGACAAATATAAAAAGTGGAAAGAGGGGCAAATAACTAAGGCAGAATATCAGCAAATAGCCCGAGCCTGTAAAGATGAAGTGAGGAAAGCTAAGGCTCACAATGAACAAAGGCTAGCGACAAAAGTAAAAATAACAAAAAGCTTCTTCCAACATGTTAAAAACAAGAAAAAAGTCAAGGAAACAATTGGCCCATTGCTGGGAGAAAGTGGCAAGAAGATGACAAGCAACAGGGAGAAAGCAGATCTACTTAACTCATATTTTGCATCTGTCTTTACACAAAAGGAAAAACAATCCAACCTATCAAAAACAGCACTACAAAAACAGATTAGAAACACAAGTTAAAATAGGGAAGAAAATGGTAAGTGAACACCTGTCTACCCTAGACGAGTTCAAATCACCAGGACCGGATGGATTACACCCCAAGGTTCTGAAGGAACTGGCAGACGGATCTCAGAACCACTGAACTATATCTTTCAAAGATCCTGGAGCACAGGGAGCTGCCAGAGGACTGGAAAAGAGCTGATGTAGTTCCCATCTTCAAAAAGGAAAAACAGATCCAGGAAACTACAGACCTATCAGTCTGACCTCAATACCGGGAAGATTCTGGAAAAGATAATCAAGCAACGAATCACCGAACACCTAGAAGCAAACAAAGTAATAACCAAAAGCCAACATGGGTTTGTCAGAAACAGATCATGCCAGACTAATCTTATCGCATTCTTTGACAAAATGACAAAATTAGTAGACCAGAGGAATGCTGTCGATATAATTTACTTGGACTTCAGTAAAGCATTTGATAAAGTAGACCATAACCTACTACTAGATAAAGTAGAAAATGTGGGTTAGACAGCACCACCACCAGATGGATTCGTAACTGGCTGACCAACCGCACTCAACGTGTAGTCCTCAACGGAACTACATCCACATGGAGGGAAGTATGCAGTGGAGTACCCCAAGGCTCTGTTTTAGGCCCAGTACTCTTCAACATCTTCATCAATGACTTGGACGAGGGATAGATGGGGAACTCATCAAATTTGCAGATGACACCAAGCTGGCAGGAATAGCCAACACTCCAGAAGATAGGCTCAAGTTACAGAAAGATCTTGACAGACTTGAACATTGGGCGCTATCTAACAAAATGAAATTCAACAGTGAAAAAAGTAAGGTTCTACATTTAGGCCAAAAAAACAAAATGCACCAGTACCGTATATGTGGTACCTTGCTCAATAGTAGTACCTGTGAGAGGGATCTTGGAGTCCTAGTGGATAACCATTTAGATATGAGCCAGCAGTGCAGCAGCTGTTAAAAAAGCCAACACAGTTCTGGGCTGCATAAACAGAGGGATAGAATCAAGATCACGTGAAGTGTTAGTACCACTTTATAATGCCTTGGTAAGGCCACACTTGGAATATTGCATCCAGTTTTGGTCGCCACGATGTAAAAAAGATGTTGAGACTCTAGAAAGAGTGCAGAGAAGAGCAACAAAGATGATTAGGGACTGGAGGATAAAACATATGAAGAACGGTTGCAGGAACTGGGTATGTCTAGTTTAACAAAAAGAAGGACTAGGGGAGACATGATAGCTGTGTTCCAATATCTCAGGGGCTGCCACAAAGAAGAGGGAGTCAGGCTGTTCACCAAAGCACCTGAGGGTAGAACAAGAAGCAATGGGTGGAAACTGATCAAAGAAAGAAGCAACTTAGAACTAAGGAGAAATTTCCTGACAGTTAGAACAATTAATAAGTGGAACGACTTGCCTTCAGAAGTTGTGAATGCTCCAACACTGGAAATTTTTAAGAAAATGTTGGATAACCATCTGACTGAGATGGTGTAGGGTTTCCTGCCTGGGCAGGGGGTTGGACTAGAAGGCCTCCAAGGTCCCTTCCAACTCTGATGTTATGTTATGTTAAACTTCATTTCCCTGAAAAAAAGTCAAATATTGCAGTCATGGGACCAAAGGATGCTGTAAATCGGCATAAACACAGTCAAGTTGCCAAGCATCCAAAATAAGATTGTGTTATTATGGGTTCAGTGGGAGCCGTCGGAACTTAGAATTTGGGTCCAAAGTACCTTTTGGGGGGTGTCACTAAGTGACCCATCATAAGTCGAGGACCAAAGTACATCCAACTTACATGCAGCTGTGCTCTTTTCAGGGAAATTCATTTGCATAATGACACTATGCCCATGATGTCATTGTGGCTTCGGTAGCATTTCAATGTCTTTAACACGATGAACATTACGAAAATGTGCCGCAGGATATTTATTCTACTCTATTTTATTTACATCCTGCCTTTATTATTTTTTAGAAATAATTCAAGGCAGTGAACAGAACTTCCTCTTCCTATTTTCCCACACACAACTTCCTGTGAGATAGGTTGAGCTCAGAAAGAAGTCACCCAGCTGTTTTTCATGCCTAAGATGGGTCTAGAACTCACCATCTCCTGGCAACTGTCCCAAAGTCCTCCAGCCAGCTTTCATGATTAAGGCAGGACTTGAGCTCACAATCTCCTGGTGATTGGCTCAAAGTCACCAGGCTGTCTCTCATGGCCCAAGGTGGGTCTAGAACTCACAATCTCCTCTGTGATTGGCCCAAAGTCACCCAGCTGGCTTTCACGGTTAAGGTAGGACTTGAACTCGTGGTTTCCCACTTCTTGATCAACCTTAACCAGTAGATCAAACCAGTTATTACCCAGGCTGGATACAGGTAACATATTTGGTGCGTGGTTTAACCATGATGCCAGCTTTCCGCATGACACTAAACAATAAATCAAGATTTACAAATGATGAAGGCTTGTCTAATACCTGAAACAAAAATCTAACCAAATTCTGCTTTAGCCAAATATAAAGACTTATTTTTCGATCCAAATCCCTAAATTTGGATTTAGAGATTTGGAAGTTCTTAAGAAGAGACTGGATGACCATTTGTCTGAACTGATATAGTGCCGTGATGCTGAACCTATAGCACGAGTGCCACCCATATCGGCGGAAGTTGGCAAACGGACTGTTTCCGGCCTTCGGAGGGCTCCCGGGGATGTGTTTTCGCCCTCCCCAAGCTCCTAGAAAGGGCCCATCGTGCCATCGCGTGTCAGGAGCGGGGGGGGGGGGGAGAGGGGGTCACGCACGCATGCCCACATAGAATTATGGGTGAGGGCATGTGTGCACGCGACCCTCCCCTCCCAGCTCCTGGCACACGATGGCAAAAAGGTTAGCCATCACTGGTATAGTGTCTCCTGCCTCAGCAAGGGGTTGGACTAGAAGACCTCCAAGGTCCCCTCCAGTTCTATTCTATTCCATTCCATTCCATTCCATATTCTCTTCTCTTCTCCTCTCCTCTCCTCTTCTTCCTTCTATTCCTTCTATTCCTTCTATTCCTTCTATTCCTTCTATTCCTTCTATTCCTTCTATTCCTTCTATTCCTTCTATTCCTTCTATTCCTTCTATTCCTTCTATTCCTTCTATTCCTTCTATTCCTTCTATTCCTTCTATTCCTTCTATTCCTTCTATTCCTTCTATTCCTTCTATTCCTTCTATTCCTTCTATTCCTTCTATTCCTTCTATTCCTTCTATTCCTTCTATTCCTTCTATTCCTTCTATTCCTTCTATTCCTTCTATTCCTTCTATTCCTTCTATTCCTTCTATTCCTTCTATTCCTTCTATTCCTTCTATTCCTTCTATTCCTTCTATTCCTTCTATTCCTTCTATTCCTTCTATTCCTTCTATTCCTTCTATTCCTTCTATTCCTTCTATTCCTTCTATTCCTTCTATTCCTTCTATTCCATTCCATTCCATTCTTCTCTTCTCTTCTCTCTCTCTCTCTCTTCTCTTCTTCTTCTCTCTCTTCTCTTCTCTTCTCTTCTCTTCTTCTCCTCTCCTCTCCTCTCCTCTCCTCTCCTCTCCTCTCCTCTCCTCTCCTCTCCTCTCCTCTCCTCTTCTATCCTATCCTATCCTATCCTATCCTATCCTATCCTATCCTATCCTATCCTATCCTATCCTATTCCATTAATTTAATTCTATTCCATTCCATTCCATTCCATTCCATTCCATGTTCTCCTCTCCTCTCCTCTCCTCTTCTATTCTTTCCTTATTATCCTTCTCCATAAAAGCATTATGCCTGTGTCATGTTACCCAAAATTGATCAGCCTCTCCAAAGTCTGGTTAATTCTCGCAATGCAAGCTCCACTCCTTACATATTTGTGTGACATCACAACACCCCTAACAAAAGGGGTAAAGTGTGCAACGTGAAACTGCGACTCTTCTTTCGTTATTTGTGTGTCCTTCCCAAGGGTGAAATGTTACCAGTTTGCTCTGGTTCAGGCAAACTGGTACTGATAAAAACTACCGGTTCAGGCGAATAGGTAGTAAAAAATGCTTTAAAAAGTTTTTTAAAATAAGGTTTTGATGATCACAGCTGGGCTGTGTGATCGTCGGAACTTTTTTTTTTTTTAAAGCATTTTTTTTACTACCGGTTCGGGCAAATAGGTAGTAAAAAAAATGCTTTCAAAAGTTTAAAAAAAAAATTGGCCACGCCCACCCAGTCACATGACACCCCCATTAAGCCACGCCCACAGAACCGCTAGCAAAAAAAAAAAATTGCATTTCACCACTGGTCCTTCCCCTTCTTTGTCATTCCATCTTTCCAGCTGAATAGGACGAATGCAGTTCTACTCACTGGCTCTTTCGGCTTTCGCAAATTGCCCGGAGACCAACCAAGACAGGGCCGTGACCGCCACAAGAGCTCCTACGTGCAGAAAAGGAGCAGTTGCCTACGGTGGAACAGAAGTGATTTGCAAACCATTAGTAAGCAAATGTGATCTCCCGAACAGTTAATAACCAAAGAGAAACAGCATTTGTGGGGACCCGAGAGGCAGTTCTACAAAGCTGCAGAGAATTAAAAGTGGTTTTCCATTGTCGCCCCTTCCATTACAGGTACTCCTCAACTTACGACCCCAACTGAGCCCAAAATTTCTGCTGCTAAACGAGACAATTACCAAATGAATTTTGCCTAGTTTTACCATCTTTCTTGCTGCAGTTCTTAAGGGAAACGCGGCAGTTGTTAAGTGAGTAACCCAGTTGTTAAATGAACCCTGTTGACTTTGCTTGTCATGAGGTTGCAAAAGGGGATCATGTGACCATCATAAATATGAGTCAGTTGCCCCCGGTCCGAATCTTGATCATGTGACCATGGGGAGGTTGTTAAGTGTGAAAAAAGGACTAGCTTGAACGTAGTTTTAAATTGGGGTTTTTAAATCAGGGGCTTTAAATGGGGTTTTAAATTTGTATTTAAAAGTTTTAGGGCATCAATTGAATTTAATTTTCTATTCTTTTTGCTGTTTTATATTATTATATGTTTTTCTGTTGTTTTATTGGCTGTGAACCGCCCTGAGTCCTTCGGGAGATGGGCGGTATACAAATATAATAATAAATAAAAAAGGCCGCAAGTCACTTTTTATAGTGCCGTTGTTAACTTTGAACGGTCGCTAAACAAACTGCTGCAAGTCAAGGACTCTCTTTTCACTGAACAACAGGAATGTTGGTCGTAAGTGGAGGACTACTTGTAGCCATATCAAAAATCATGAAAAAACTGGTTTTTAGGGAAAGTGGTGCAAACATTCAGTTGCTGAACTGGACAGGGTCAAATTTAGGGCAAAATAACGCACTGATTGGTGTGTTTTGCGTGGGGGGGCAAATTAAACGAAAACACTTACTTGCAATGACATGACCACCATATCCCACTCATCGTCCCACAACTGGGCTACACAACTCATCGTAACAACAGTGGAGATCAAGGTAGTGATGAGCCCAATCTGAAATGCAAGCAGAGAGATTTTATTCTATTGAGTGACTACGACTGATGGTTTGATCTTAAAACTGGCTGCAACGTGCAACCTCTCAGCTTCGCAGGGTCAGGCAAGGCCTGTCAAACGGAGGTCCTTCTCAGGGGGTCAGCGTGCCTAGCGGTTTGGAAGGATGCCCGTTTCTCACAAACACTTTGCAAGACCTGTGTTGTGTCTGCGGGACCCCGAGCCGGGCTTCCTGGCAGAGAGTGACTCGGAGAATGAGGGGGAAGAGCCGACAGGGTTAGAATCTTCCTCTCTGGCTCCGCTCCAGATTCCAGAGGCAGGCCAGGTGGTGGAGGAGGAGCTGACACGGCCTCTATCCCCCGACCCCTCCTTCTCCCTGGCAACGCTCCAAGAGCCAGCTGAGGAGGATCAATAATGGCTAGATGCAAGGCAGTGACGCCGAGTGAAGCATGCGCAGCAAAAGAAAGGAAGGGGCCGGCCCAGGGAGTGCTGAGCCACGGAGCCACACCCCACAGGGCATAAAAGTGGGTGGAGCTGCCTTTGGGCTCCGTGATGGACAAAAAACTGACTTTTGGAAACTTCGGCTGCTTTATTGCGAGACTCAGGAATTGGCTTTTCGGACTTCTGTTTACTTCTGAACTCTGGGTTGCTCCAGCAACAGACCACAGTAGCATTGAAGAGATAAGGAGGACTTGGCAGGCGCCAGAGCTGATATCTGTAGTGAGAATAAATTGCTGGCAAATACAGTCGGCTCGTGTGTCTTCTGGGGCGTGGTTGAGGGGGGCAGAACAACCTGCCATTTGGCTATGATTCCTGGATAACTATGAAAGCTTGTGTTGAGATAGAGCTGTTGATTTTTTTTAAGCCGCTATGGAAGTCTTCCTTGGGTTTGGCAGGAAAGTTTTAGGGAAAGTCACAGCCAGAAGTTCAGAAGTTTTCAGGGAGCTCAGGATCCAGAAGTGGGAACATTTCTCGCGAAAGGGATTTCACAAGGGGATATTCCCAATTCTGGATCCTGATCCTTTAGCTGTGGACAAGAGGAAGAGGAGGAGGAGGAGGAGGAAGACGAGAAGAGGAGGAGGGGGAGGGGGAGGGGGAAGAAGAGGCGAAAGAGGAGGAGGAGGAAGAAGAGAAAGGAAGAGAAAGAGGTGGAGGAGGACGACAAGAAGGAAGTGGGGAGAGGAGAAGAAAGAGAAGGAAGAGGAGGAGGAGGAGAAAGAAAAGGGGAGGAAAAGAGGAGGAGGAGGAAGAGGAGGGGAGGAAGAGGAGGAGGGGAAGGAAGAGGAGGGGAGGAGGAAGAGAAGGAAGAGGAGGAGGAGAAAGAAAAAGGGGGAGAAAAAAGAGGAGGAAGAGAAGGAAGAGGAGGAGGAAGAAAAAGGGGGAGGAGAAAGAGGAGAAGAAGGAAGAGGAGGAAGCGGAGGAGAGGGAGGGGGAGGAAGAGAAGGAGGAGGAAGAGAGAAGAAAGAGAAAGTGGGAGGAGAAAGAAGAGGAAAGCTGATAAAGAACTCATTCTTTAGGAAAATGAAATTTATGACTGGCCTCACCCACTTCATCAGCCATTTTGTGAGCGTTCCTTTTTTTTTTCATAAAAAAGTTTTATTTTTACAATCATATCAAACAGCTCATCCAATGTACAATTATATACAATTAGTCGGGCTTGCCCAGTCACCACCCCCTCCTTTTAACTCTCTTCCTTCTTCTACCTTCTTCTACTTTCCAGACCTTCCTCCCCTTCTCTTATCTACATCCTCTCCTCCCTCCACCCTACACCTTCCTTCTCCCTCTTCTACCCCTCTTCCTTCCTCTTCTCCTCTTTCCTACCTCCTACTTTCTCTTTTCTCCCTCCCCACCGTTCTAAAATGGTAACTGGGCAGACCCGACCCTACATTAATTATATTTATACATCTTCAATAATCCCTGTACATTAACCATCACTCCATCTCTACCCTCAAACTCCCCCCAGTTCCCCTCCCCCTTACCCCCCACCCCGACTTCCCAGAACAAAATGCAGGGTATCAAAACTAACAATCATAATCCAAAATAATTCCTAAATTATAATCTCTAGTCTCTCCACACTTAGTCACACTCTCAATTCCCCTCTCCTTCAGAAATATATCTAATACAAAATATTTCCTAAATTTACTCAAATGCTATTCGATATTTTTTTTATCTGATACTTATTTTGAATATAATCAAAAGGAAAGGAAGAGAAAGAGGTGGAGGAGGATGACAAGAAGGAAGTGGGGGGAGGAGAAGGAAGAGAAGGAAGAGGAGGAGGAGGAGAAAGAAAAAGGGGGAGGAAAAAGAGGAGGAGGAGGAAGAGGAGGGGGAGGAAGAGGAGGAAGAGAAGGAAGAGGAGGAGGAAGAAAAAGGGGGAGGAGAAAGAAGAGAAGGAGGAGGGGGAGGAAGCGGAGGAGGAGGAGGGGGAGGAAGAGAAGGAGGAGGAAGAGAGAAGAAAGAGAAAATGGGAGGAGAAAGAGGAGGAAAAAGAAGAGGAGAAAGAAGAGGAAAGTTGATAAAGAACTCATTCTTTAGGAAAATGAGTTTTATGACTGGCCTCACCCACTTCATCAGCCATTTTGTGAGCGTTCCTGAGACACATGCTCATATTACCATCGCTCTGTCATGGATCAGACCAAAACCCACCTTATGGATCCAATGCAGGTTCATCTGTTGTCCTACAGCTATGTGACAAAGTGCTAAAATCTGAAAACAAGGTGGGGGGGGAGAAAACAGAGTTATTGATTCAGGAGACGCTTCAGAAACGACGAAGAACAAAATCTGAAGTTCTTCTAAGAGTCCAGCTCAACTCCTGGCGCACGCAAGGAAAACATCCCTGTGGTTTTTCTGGGCCACCACCTCAACATGGCTGACGGAACAGTATAACAGAGTTGGAAGGGACCTCGGGAGGTCATCTAGCCCAGCCCCCTGCTCGCGCAGGAGACCTGTACTAGGGATTCGAACCGCCGAACTGCTTCTTCTGGGGTACATTTCCGCCTTCCTCGTGTAACCTTTGTGGTTGGGATTCCCACTGGGGTCTCTCCTCCATCCAGATTGGATTTAGATTTTATAAAACTATCAAGATTGTTTTGGCATCTGTTAGGGCTGTGATGGCGAACCTATGACATGTGTGCCACAGGTGGCACGCGGAGCTGTATCGGTGGGTACGTGAGCTCAGCTCTGGCGCGCATGCCTGCACCGGCCAGCTGATTTTCGGGTCTTCTGGGCCCACATGAAGTAGGGAAACAGGCCGTTTCCAGCCTCCGGAGCGCCTGGGGGGAGTGGGGAAAACCGATTTTTCGCTCTCCCCAGGCTCCTAGAAAGGCTCCGGAGCCTGGAAGGGTGGAAAAACGGGCCCACCGTGCCATCATGTGCCAAAAGTGGGGGTCACCGGTGTGTGTGTGGTTGCATGTGCATGCGGGGGGGGGCACACAAAATCATGGGTGTGGGCATGCACGCGCACGACCCCCCCTGCAGCCCCCCGCTTTTGGCACACGATGGCAAAAAGGTTAGAACACCCCTGTGTTCGGGTCTTCCCTTCAGGAGGACAATCTCTAAATTGACACTAAATTCACACGAGATGGAAACAGGCAGTTGAGTGAATCAATGCTTCCCAAACTTTTGAGATGTGTGGACTTCAACTCCCAGAATTCCCCAGACCCCCATTCTTGTCATCACGTGATCAAAATACTGATGACTTATGGCATGTACAGGGAGTCTTCGACTTACGACCCACAACCGAGTCCAAGACTTACGCTGCTAAGTGAGACCATCCGTTAAGTGAGCGTTGCCCCATTTTACAACTCTCCTTGCCCACGTTTGTTAAGCGAATTGTTGCAGTTCTTGAATTAGTGACACGGTCGTTAAGGGAATCGGGCTTCCCCCATGGACTTTGCTTGTCAGAAGGTCGCAAAAGCGATCCCGGGACGCTGCAACCGTCGTAAATGTGAGTCAGTTGTCCAGCAACCGAATATAAATCACACGATGATGGGGATGCTGCGACCGTCGTATAAAAAGTGATCATCAGTCATTATTTTCAGTGTCATCGTAACTTCGAACGGTCACTAAATGAACTGTCATAAGTCGAGGACTACCTGCATTTGTGACAACTGCCGTGTCCCTGGGTCACGTGGTTACTTCCCCCCCCCCGCCTGCGACAAACAAATTTAATGGGGCAACCAGATTCACTTAACAACAGTGGTACTAACTTAGCAACTGCATTGATTCACTTAAGGAGGACCTGTATACTGCACGAATCAAGAAGAGAGCCGTGAAAATATTTGCAGATCCCTCGCATCCTGGACATCAACTGTTTCAACTCCTACCCTCAAAACGACGCTATAGAGCACTGCACACCAGAACAACTAGACACAAGAACAGTTTTTTCCCGAAGGCCATCACTCTGCTAAACAAATAATTCCCTCAACACCGTCAGACTATTTACTGAATCTGCACTACTATTAATCGTTTCATAGTTCCCATCACCAATCTCTTTCCACTTATGACTGTATGACTATAACTTGTTGCTGGCAATCCTTATGATTTATATTGATATATTGATCATCAATTGTGTTGTAAATGTTGTACCTTGATGAACGTATCTTTTCTTTTATGTACACTGAGAGCATATGCACCAAGACAAATTCCTTGTGTGTCCAATCACACTTGGCCAATAAAAAAAATTCTATTCTATTCTATTCTATTCTATTCTATTAAGATCTGTGGCCAGAAAGGATGCAAAATGGAGCAAAACTCACTTAATGCCTATCTAAGGGGCGTGCATAAGAGCACCAGTGTGCCTACCGTCCTAATGATCCCTTTAGTTGTATTCATTTTATGTATTCAATTCATGCTTATGCTTATCTAGCTTAATAGTGGGAATTTTCGGCTCGATTTAAGTCAAGGACTACCTTTAAAATCTATCAAAACAAAAACTTTATCCCCCTTACTTAAAAATCCAATAAAAATATTTTTTATTGCAAGAAGAAAAGCTGGCCTATTTTATTCAGAAGGCAAATATCAGACCGTCATGTAACCTTTGACAAAACCCACCAGAGATCCTGAGTTCAAAACTTACCAGTAGAGCTGTGATGTAAATGAAGCCAGCAGCCGTCGTAACCAGTATAGGAATGGACCAATCACTCCAGTATCCCATTCTATTATATAAAAACCTGAAGAGGGAAGGGAGGGAATTAAAAAAAAAAATTAAATGCAATCACTTTAATGTCAGGGAATGTTATGTATTAACAGTTGTGCCTTTAAATATTTGAGCGGGAAATCAGCACGTTGCTGATTGGACGAAGCCTCCAGCAGAACTGTATAAAAGGAGAGGTTTTAGCCCCAGCCTGTTGCTGGGTTCACCCTATATTAAAGAGCTGTTGTCACTACCCTGGTCTCCAGCCTCGTTACTTCCCGAACATAACATTGGCGACGAGGATGGGATATCGAGGCTAAAGGAGAACCAGAACCGAGCTGAAGCACGCTAGTTCCGAACCCAGCAAACTCAGGGCAGACACGCGGAAATGGCAAACACGCCACCCGCACCGTACAACCCGGGCAAGGAGAAATGGGGAACATATATGACCCGTTTGAAAGCTTTCTAGAAGCCAACGAACTACAGGGATCCCTGTTAACCCCAAGCGGGCTTACTTCCTAAGCCATTGCGGGCCGGAGGTAATCGAGATTGCGGAAGCCCTGGCAGAGCCAACGCCGATACAATCGGTATCGTGGCCGACTCTGCAGACTTTGCTGAAGAACCATTTCGCACCGACGCCGTCCAAATCGTGCAGCGGTTTGAATTGGAGAACGAGACAGATGGAGGCGAGTCCATCGGTGACTACATGGCCGCTTTGAAGAGCGTCCAAGGACTGCGGATACCGAGACTTAGGCGGTGCTACTTGAGCAACTCATCCGAGGGGTCAAGGACATCCGCCTCGGCGGCGACTGCTAGCCAGGAGCAACCTGACACTAGCCACCGCTCTGGGCGAGGCCAGAGCACACGAAATGTCTACTAAAGCAGCAGAGACTCTGCAAAAGCCTCTTCAATCCAAGGCGGCGCAAGGCCAACGCCAGTACACCAGGAGGAGATTCAGTCCGAATCCGAAGGTGAGGCGAGGATGAGGAAGGGTCTGCCGGACCGAGAAAGCGACACGGAGGACCGTGGCGAGTGCGGAAGCCGGAGGCACATCAGCGCCAACGCTGCAGGTTTAAAGACGCAACATGCCGGCGGTGTGGGAAGAAAGGACACTTAGCTCAGGTTTGCAGAGCGGCCCAACCTTCCCGCCGAAAATTCAAATCGGCCAATCAAAGCGCGGAACCGGAAGGCGGCCCGCGATTGGTTCAAACAAGAAAGGCGCAGTCTAACCAAAGCGACTGTCATTATAGGCGCGCCTCAACCAAAGTGGAAAGAAGATTTTTACAAAGCCCAAGATCGAGAGTACGGTGCAGGCTTGAAGTGGACACGGGATCAGCGATCACCATCATGTCCTGGGACACCCTGGCAAGTCGCTGCCGTCCGTCAGCGCCATCTGCAAGCACAGCTACAGAGTGCACGACTACCAGGGAATCGCATCCCTGTTCGAGGGACCACCTCCGTCCGAGTCAGTCGGCCCTCATAAAGACCCTGCCCATCACGATCGTCGAAGGAACTCTGCCCAGTCTGTTGGGACTAGACTGGTTTCGTGCCCTGGGCATGGGAGTGACTGGCATCTACAGAAGTGACTGCAATTTGAAAGACATTCTCTTTAACGAGTTCGAAGATGTCTTCAAGGACTGCCTGGGCAAGTACAAGGGGACCCCTATTTCCTTCAACTTAGACCCCAGGTAGCCCCCATTAGGCTTAAGGCGAGGAGGTCCCTTGCCCTAAAACCAAAATTGATAAGGAGCTGGACAAGCTCATAAATCAGGGGTCTTGGTGCCAGTCGATCACGCAAAGTGGGAGGCAATCGTCACCCCATCAAATCGGACGGGTCAATTAGAATTTGCGCTGACTACAAGGCGACGCTTAACAAAGCCTTACAGAAAAGCGTGCCAGTTCCGTGGTGCAACATTTATTGCACTCCTTGGGGCAAGGCAAGTCTTTGCAAGTTAGACTTGGCCCAAGCCTACCAACAACTGCCAGTAGACGCCCGCTGGCGAAGCCCAAGCGATTGTGCGCACAGGGGGCATTCAAGTGCACCGATTGCAATTTGGGGTTAGTGTGGCACCAGGGTTGTTCAAAACCTGATGGAACGACTACTGCAAGGGCTCCTGGGGTAGTTCCTACTTGATGATGTCCTAATTTCAGGGAAAACATGGAGGAATTGGGGAGCGGTTAAGAAAGGTCTTGAGCATTTTCCGGACAGCCGGATTAAAAGTCAAGACAAATAAATGTCAGATAGGGGTCGAATCGGTCGATTTCTTGGGCTACCGGATAGACAAGAAAGGAATTCACCCTACTGAGAGCAAAGTTAAGGCAATTAGGAAGGCTCCAGCGCCCAAAAACAAAGCAGAGCTGCAGGCATTCCTGGGATTGGTTAATTTTACGGTCTTTTAAAGAACAAAGCAACCGTTGCGGAACCGCTGCATAGGCTCTTAGGGAAAAATACTGTTTGGTCTTGGGGAAAGTCAGAAAATAGGGCTTTTGAGGCAGTCAAGAACCTGCTCTCAAGTGATAGCCTGCTTATCCAATATCACGACTCACTACCCCTAGTGCTGGTTTGCGATGCGTCCCCTTATGGGGTGGGGGCTGTACTCAGCCATAGGCTTCCAAACGGCACAGAAGCCCCTATAGCGTTCTACTCTAGCGATGTCCTCCCAGAGAGGAACTACAGCCAATTAGACAAAGAAGCATTAGCCATTGTATCAGGGTCAAAAATTCCATGAGTATGTCTTTGGGCGAATTTTGAAATCGTGACTGACCACAGACCGTTACTGGGATTACTGGCTGGCGACCGCCAAGCGCCTGTGGCTCTTGCGCCACGTTTGACTCGATGGACTATATTTTTAGCCGCTTACTCATACAAGCTGCAGCATCGACCGGGGAAAGAAGTGGGGCATGCAGACGCATTGAGCCGATGCCCACTGCCAGGGGCGACCGAAGACCCCACTCCGGGGACACCCATCCTCCTTATTGACTCGTTGGACTCTGGCCCAGTCACATCAAAGGAAGTGGCTCGGGCATCATGCGGGACATTGTGTTAAGGACTGTACTCGGTTGGGTACAGAGAGAGGGTGGCCCGCTGCGCCGGGCGAACGGTTCAAAGAATTTGTTAAGAAACGTGATGAGCTCTCGGCTCAAGGGGGGTGCCTGTTATGGGGTGATCGTGTGATAATTCCTGCTAAGTTAAGGGGCAAGGTATTGGACCTCCTCCACGAGGGTCACCCAGGCATCGTAAGGATGAAGGGGTTAGCTAGAAGCTATGTATGGTGGCCACTCATGGACGCAGAGATTGCCGAGAGGGTAGGGAAATGCCAAGCTTGCCAAGAGTCCAGACCGCTACCCCCAACGGCCCCAGTCAGAGAATGGGAAAAGCCCCAAGGGCCTTGGTCAAGAATCCACATTGACTTTGCTGGCCCCTTTCACGGCCAAACGTTCCTAGTGGTGGTGGGCGCATTTTCCAAATGGTTAGAGATCATACTTATGAAGTCCACCACAGCGAAGCAGTAATCGCAACCCTCGCCACCTATTCGCAACTCACGGGTTGCGGACACTCTGGTGTCCGACAATGGGCCCCATTCACGGCAGCCCAGTTTGAAGAGTACCTGGCAGAGGAAGGCATCCGACATGCCCTCTCTGCACCTTTCCACCCTGCGTCGAATGGCCTTGCAGGCGTTCCGTCCGGGCGCTAAGGAGGCATTGTCAGGCTCAAGCCAGGTGACTGGCAACGAAAATAGACTTTTTCCTGGCGTCCAGCACAGAACCCCAAGCACAGCCACGGGAAAAAGCCCAGCCGAATTGCTAATGGGACGAAAACTCCGGTGCCCACTTGACCGTTTGAACCCCCATTACACACCCGAGGGTTACAAGGGGGAGCTAGAAAAAACAAGAGAAATGAGCATAGGCGACCGGGTGTGGGCCCGAAACTATGGGGACGGCCCGAGTTGGGTCGCCGGACAAGTAACGAAAGTAACAGGGCCAAAATCGTACGTGGTAGAGCTACCAGACAACCGAGTGTGGCGGCGCCACATAGATCAGTTAAGGAAACGAATAACTGACCAAACCAAACCAACAGAGACAGGTAATGACCAATACCACTTTGAATCCACAGCTGACAATGACCCGGGGGAGGCGCAAGACTTAGCTGAGGTCCCAGAGTTCCAGCGACGCCATCAGGTCCCCGAGGGAAACAGCAAGGAAAATTCCAAAATTAATCCAAGGCCGGATGGCCAAGAAAAAGAGTCGGCCAATAATCCAGAGCCCGATGGCCTAGAGAAAGAGCTGGGAGGAGAAAACAGCCCCTCCGACCAGCTCAAAACACCACCCAGAACTGAACCGCGAGGTCAGAAAGAACTAGAGAGGCCCAGGTTATTTGCGTGACTACGTCGAAAAAATAACATGTAAATAAATATGTAAATAAGACCAAGTGTTTTCTGGGAGGGAGGAGTGTTATGTATTAACAGTTGTGCCTTTAAATATTTGAGCGGAAATCAGCACGCTTGATTGGACGAAGCCTCCAGCAGAACTGTATAAAAGGAGAGGTTTTAGCCCCAGCCTGTTGCTGGGTTCACCCTATATTAAAGAGCTGTTGTCACTACCCTGGTCTCCAGCCTCGTTACTTCCCGAACATAACAGGGAAGATCTGGCCAATGTGCATAAATCATAGAATGACAGGAGGAGAAGAGTCCTTGGAGGTCATCTAGTCCAACCCTCTGCCCACGACAGGAATTTTCTTACTTTCTACCATCTTTTCCCGAAAATAAGACCCAAGCGGAAAATAATCCCTAGCATGATTTTTCAGGATGCTCATAATATAAACCCTACTCCAAAAACAAGCCCCGGTTAAGATAGTCAACCAGATTTAGTACCGTATTTCCCTGAAAATAAGACCTAACCGAAAAAATAAGCCCTAAATAAGCCTTTTGGAGCGAACATTAATATAAGACCCGGTCTTATTTTTGGGGAAAATATTATTTTGGCTGGGGAACTATGGCCCTTTTATGACTTGTGGACTTCAAGTCCCAGAATTCCTGAGCCAGCCATGCTGACAGGAATTCTGGGAGTTGAAGTCCACAAGTCACCAAGGGGCCATGGTTCCCCACCTCTGTCCTAGGTAGACCAGACCTAAAAAACAGGGGAACTTCAACTCCCAGAATTCCCTAGCCAGGATGTACTCTACTTGGAAAAAAAAGCCTTCTCTAATCTGTTAGCTAATCTGGGGAATTCTGGGAGTTGAAGTCCACAAGTCATGAAGGCGCCGTATTCCCTACTTAGATAGATCAGCGTTTCTCAACCTTGAAAACTCTAAAATGTGTGGACTTCAACTCCCAGAATTCCCCAGCCTGCATGGGGAAAGGCTCAAAAAAGCCTTCTCTATTCTGTTAGCTCAGGGGTCTGCAAACTTGGCAACTTTAAGACTTGTGGACTTCAACTCCCAGAGTTCCTCAGCTAGCAAAGCTGGCTGAGGAACTTTGGGAGTTGAAGTCCACATGTCTTAAAAGAGCCAAGTTTGCAGACCCCTGTGTTAGCTAATCTGGGAGTTGAAGTCCACAAGTTATGAAGGCGCCATATCCCCTACTGCTTTCCTAGATAGATCATCGTTTCTCAATCCTGAAAACTCTAAAATGTGTGGACTTCAACTCCCAGAATTCCCCAGCATGGGGAAAGGCTCAAAAAAGCCTTCTCTATTCTGTTAGCTCAGGGGTCTCCAATCTTGGCAACTTTAAAACTTGAGGACTTCAACTCCCAGAGTTCCTCAGCTAGCAAAGCTGGCTGAGGAACTCTGGGAGTTGAAGTCCACAAGTCTTAAAAGAGCCAAATTTGCAGACCCCTTTGTTAGCTAATCTGGGGAATTCTGGGAGTTGAAGTCCACACGTTTTAGGGTTTTTTCAGGGTTGAGAAATGCTGATTCTCCCTTATATCAGCAGGAGAATCAGCAAAATTTCATTGAAGCCTCCAAATCATTTTAAACGGAAATAAATTCTTTCTCTGCGCTGGCAGGGGTTGGGAAATTGGGCAACGTCAGGATCAGTTAGCACGGGAAGTTCTAAAACTATAAAACTAGATTAGGAATTATAAAAAGAAAAGAAAAAAACTCCCAGCAGCCCCAAAATGTTCATGTCAGTAGGCCAGTATAGTTAGTCCTCGATTTACGACCACCAGTGAGCCCAAAATTTCTGTTGCTACGCCAAACATTTGTTAACTTATTTTTTTCCCCCATTTTACGACCTTTCTTGCCACAGTTGTTAAGTGAATCTGGCTTCCCCATTGCTTGTCAGAAGGCAGCAAAAGAGGAATATATGACCCCAGGCCACCGCAACCGTCATAAATACGAGTCAGTTGCCAAGCGAGTGAATTTTGATTATGTGACTATGGCGATGTTGCAACAGTGTCGAAAATAGTCACCAACTATTGTCACTGTCGTCGTAACTTCGAGCAGTCATTAAATGAAAGGGTTGTAAGTTGAGGACGACCTGTACTCGCATTTCTCACTACAGATCCAAATTTTCTCTTCCTAGGATGAGCAAATTTAAAAAAATCTTTAAAACCTCATTAAAATCCTTTAAAAGTTGAGAAACGCACAACACCTGGAACCAGACAATAATTTATAGCAGCGTCAACACAAGTTCCTTTAAAAACCTTTCATTAAAAATGCAAATTATTCTGTTTTCTTCCACTGACACCCTAATTATTTGATGCCAGCTTTTCACAGGGGCATTTCCTCCAGATAATCTTGGTTTTTTTTTTAGAACGTAATCCGCTGTTTGTAGAGAACGTTTTAAAACTGTACTTTGTTTCTTAGACACAGGTCAAAGAGTTTGTTTAGCAGGTCTTTCTGACCAGGGAATGCAAAATGCTGACTGGACTTTAATGCATTTCAGTAAAAAAAACAATTTCGTAGAATTAAAAACAAAATAAAATAAAAAGACTTTCATGTCTGTGCTCCTGAAATTTGGAACGCAGAATGCTGACAGGACTTTAAGGCGTTTCAGTAATTAATTCATTTTATAGAATTAAAAAAGTAATAATAAAAAGACTTTCATGTTTGCGCCCCTGAAATTCTGAATTTGCACATTTGACTACGGAATGCAGAATGCAGACTGGACTTTAATGTGTTTCAGTAAAAAAAACACTATTATAGAAATTAAAAATAATAACAATAAAAAGACTTTCAAGTTTCGGGCAGGCCTGAATCAGTAATAAATAAAAATTAATGATTAATGATGGATAATACTTTGTACATAAATATGATGTTGGAAAATGGAAATAAAAATTATTAAAAAAAAAACAAACTTTCAAGTTTGTGCTCCTGAAATTCTGAATTTGGAGTGCAGAATGCTGACTGGACTTTAATGTGTTTTAGTAATTAATGCGTTTCAGTAATTAATTCATTTCACAGAATTAAAATAATAATAATGATAATAATAATAAAAAGACTTTCATGTTTGCGCTCCTGAAATTCTCAACTTGCACATTTGACCGGGGAATGCAAAACGCTGACTTTTAATGTGTTTCAGTGAAAAAACAATTTCATAGAATTAAATAATAATAATAATAAAAAAAAGACTTTCATGTTTGTGTTCCTGAAATTCTGAATTTGCACAATCCATCCGGGGGAATTTTATGACTGCATAGTTACATGCTAAACTGTCTCTTCGAATTATGCCCTGGAGCCAAAGGGCAGCCAACACAATTTCTCCCGGAAGAGCTGACAATGTCAACAAAGTCAAAGCTGGAAAAACATCCCTAACATATCCTAAAAACTCTTCAAAGGCTGGCCTTATTCAAGGGTTGTTGCAGTAGTCCGAATGGGAATAGGTTTAACATATATAGAATAGAATAGAATAGAATAGAATAGAATAGAATAGAATAGAATAGAATAGAATAGAATAGAATAGAATAGAATTTTTATTGGCCAAGTATGATTGGACACACAAGGAATTTGTCTTGGTGCATATGCTCTCAGTGTACATAAAAGAAAAGATACGTGTTTGATTGACTTGGTGGTTCCTTGATTGGGGTATTATTTACCACTTCAGTAAATGATCACTTCTAGCATTGATGATGTTACCTAGTTGGGTCATGAAGCGTCTGCAAGAGAACAATCAAGGTCAGAAAGCACCAAGAACCCCACCATTCAACCCTGAGCTACAAATATTCTTTTTTAAAAAAAATATTATTATCATTATTATTTAACCAACGTCTTCAGGCAGCTTCTCACCAGATCCCTTGGTGGGTTTCAATTCCTGTCCTTTCCAAGGGTCCACATCTGGAGGGCATCTGGTTGGCAAAGGGGGCACTGCACGCTAAGGGTTATGTCTGTGGACATTCTCCGTCATCCAGGTCATATGCTTTTTCAAGAGGCAACGGGACTTTTTTTCTTTGAAGACGTTTCGCTTCTCATCCGAGAAGCTTCTTCAACTCTGACTGGATGGTGGGGAAGGGAAGGATTTCTACTCCTTGCAAACAGCTGGTCATTGGCATCCTTTTAGAGCAGTGGTTCTCAACCTTTATAGGGCTGCGACCCCTTTAATACAATTCCCCACGATGTAGCAACCCCTTTAATACAATTCCCCACGATGTGGCGACCCCAACCGTAAAATTATTTTCGTTTTGAATTTATCGCGCCTGAAGCCGTATTGGCTAGCGATCTGAACTGCTTGCGATTGCCTTGAGGACGGAGGCATTAAAGCGGAGACTCCTCCCCTATTAAGTTTATGGCGCTTGAAGCCAGATTAGGCTAGCGGTTGGGAGTGACTGCAGCTGGCTTGAGAGGGAGACATCAGAGCAAAGATTTCTTCCTTTTTTTAATTCATCGCGCCTGAAGCCGAATTCGGCCAGCGATTTGAAGAGCCTGCAGCTGGCTTGTGGAGTCAACCATTGGAGCGCGATTCTTCGACTCACAAGTATACTTCCCATATTTCCGATGGTCTTAGGCGACCCCTGGCAAATCGTCATTCGACCCCCAACGGGGTCATGACCCACAGGTTGAGAACCGCTGTTTTAGAGGGTCGTTGAAGCACTTGGAGGTTTGTCTATATCCTCAGGGTCGTGTCCCTCCCCTTCTGTTGAATGAGGGCTGTTCAATTTTTGACATAGATGACTTCATTGACCTCTCTTTCAAACCAGCAGACCTCTCTGTCCAAAATGTGGACTTTGCTGTCTTTGAACGAGTGGTCTTTGTCTTCTAAATGCAGATGGACTGCTGAATCTAATCTTGAAGTGTTTGTTCTCCTATGTTGTGCCATGAGTTTGTGAAGTGGCTGTTTTGTTTCCCCAATGTAAGATAAGGGTTATGAGATGGCTGTTAGTACTTTTTTCCACTTACCAGTTGATTTCATTGTAGTCGTTGTGAACTTCCCACCAAAAATAGAACCAGATCAGGGTCAGGAAGAAAGAAAAGGTGAGGATTAAGAACCAGAGGCGTTCCCACTGTGAAGACACACACACAAAAAAGAGAGAAAGAGAGAGAGATGTATTAGTTGACGGACACACAACAGATAGGAAGACACGGTGAAGGGTTTTAAAGCTATATATTCAATCTATTTCTATTCCAAATATATATTTTTTTAACTTCAATCTCCAGCGTCTTGATGTAGAACTAAGAAAAATATAATGCCTACATTTTTTACACAACTTCTGCCAGTCTGGCCTTGGCAGCTCCCAGAATTTTCCAGGCAGTTTGGCCATCGCTAAGAATTCTGGGGCTTGAAGTCCACCCATCTTAAAAGTTGCCGAGAAGGTCTAAAGGTTTATAAAACTTGCAAAACTTAACGGAGCATTTCTTCGGCCAACTATGCACAAGTACTCCTCAACTTAACATGTTCTGTCCCCCCACCTCAGTCCGGGAGGCACAAGCGATGACTTAATTAGCCGGCAATTCAGTCCATGGCAGCTATCAGCTCTGGCAGCAAACTAGCAAACATCTGCCAAGTTTCTCTGTTATCTTTTCTTGATGCTGGCGAGTCAACCAGGAAAACAGGAACAAACAGTACTTCAGCTCAAGTTCTCTCTAAGCAGTTGATTTGTTTGCCACGGAGTAGTATAGCAGCCCCTGCTGCTTTTATACCCTGTGGGGTGTGGCTCCGTGACTCAGCACTTCCTAGGCCTGCCCCACATCTGCTTCTGTTGTTCCCGCTTCTCCTGTCTATGAAACCTAGGGTCCAACCAGGACTGATTGTCCTCAGCTGGGTCTGGAAGCCTTTCCTGGGCGAGGGGAGATACAGGAGACAGAGGCCTCATCATCTCTTCCACCTGGCCTGCCTCTGGCTCCTGGAGCTGAGCCAGAGAGGCCGGCCCTGCAGAAGGGACCCCTGACGGCCCTTTCCCCTCACTCTCTGAGTCACTCTCTGGCAGGGGGCCAGGCCGGGGGGGGGGCTGGAGCCACAACATAACAACAGTTCATTTAGTGACTGTTCGAAGTTACAACAGCACTGCAAAAAGCGTCTTATGACCATTTTTCATACTTATGACGGTTGCATTTCCATGGTGAGGAGATTTACATTTGGATGCCCGACAACTGGTTTATATTTATGAAGGTCGCCGTTATGACAGTCACAGTGTCCCGGACAGTGGTAAAATCTGAACCGGTTTTACTACCAGTTTGCTGGCTACACAGTACGCGCCAAAAGGAAGCTTGGGAAGGTAAGTAGAACAGCGAGGGGAGGGATCAGCTGTCCGGTGCGATTTAGCTTAGTTAGAAAGCAGGATTTCCTGCTTTCTAGCAAAGCTAAACCGCGCAGCACAGCTGATCGTCGGACATACCAGTTCGGAGGAACCGGTAGGGTTTTTTTGGGTTTTTTTTTACTACCGGTTTGCCCGAACCGGTAGCATTTCACCCCTGGTCCCCGGGTCATGTGATTCCCCTTTTGTGACCTTCTGACAAGCAACGTCGGTGAGGAAGCCAAATTCACTTAACAACCGTGTGACTAATTTAACAGCTGCAGTGATTCAAATGCGGCCAGAAAAAGTCGTAAAAGGGGGCAAAATTCAGTTAACAAATTTCTTGCCTAGCAACGTAAATTTGGGGCTCAATTGTGGTCGTAAGTTTATTTATTTATGTATTTATTTATTTTTCGTATTTATATACCGCCCTATCTCCCTAGGGACTCAGGGCGGTTTACAGGCAGATAAAAATACACATAAATACAGAATAAAACCCCCATTAAAAAACTTATTCGAAATAGCCAGATAAATTAAAATAACAATATACAAAACCCATTAAAACCAATTAAATTCTGCGCAGATGAATAGATGAGTTTTAAGCTCGCGGCGGAAGGTTCGGAGGTCCGGAAGTTGACGAAGTCCTGGGGGAAGCTCGTTCCAAAGAGTGGGAGCCCCCACAGAGAAGGCCCTTCCCCTGGGTGTCGCCAAACGGCACTGCCTAGTTGACGGCACCCTGAGGAGTCCCTCTCTGTGAGAGCGCACGGGATGGTGAGAGGTATTCGGTAGCAGCAGATGGTCCCGTAAATAACCCGGCCCAATGCCATGGAGCTGAGGACTACTAAGTTGAGGACTACTTGTAGATAACAGGAAAAAAAAGGGGAGGCTTTCTTTTTTTCCGTTTGTAAGCGTAAGAGTGAGAGATAATGTTATCACTACGCTTTGTGTTGGCTTCGAAGAAAACTGGAAGCGGGCTCTATTTCTTTTTATCTTTCCTTTTAGCACGTCTGTCTTTCTTCTCCATCTCTTTCACCCTTTCTTCTCTTTCTTTTTTATCAGTTGTCAAGTTTGTTTTTTTTAATCTCCTTTTACAAACTTTTCCTTAACATTTTTGTTTAAAAAAAAGAGAGAGAGAGCGGGAGAGAACCAAGGACAAGCACTTTACAATGCCTTGGTAAGGCCACACTTGGAATATTGCATTCAGTTTTGGTCGTCACGATGTAAAAAAGATGTTGAGACTCTAGAAAGAGTGCAGAGAAGAGCAACAAAGATGATGAGGGGGCTGGAGGCTAAAAGATATGAAGAACGGTTGCAGGAACTCGGTATGCCTAGTTTAATGAAAAGAAGGACTAGGGGAGACTTGACAGCAGTCTTCCAATATCTCAGGGGTTGCCACAAAGAAGAGGGAGTCAAGCTATTCTCCAAAGCACCTGAGGGTAGAACAAGAATCAATGGGTGGAAACTGATCAAGGAGAGAAGCAACTTAGAACTAAGGAGAAATTTCCTGACAGTTAGAACAATTAATAAGTGGAACGACTTGCCTGCAGAAGTTGTGAATTCTCCAACATTGGAAACTTTTAAGAAAATATTGGATAACCATTTGTCTGAAATGGTGTAGGGTTTCCTGCCTGGGCAGGGGGTTGGACTAGAAGGCCTCCAAGGTCCCTTCCAACTCTGTTATTATTATTATTATTATGACTGTTTTTTACACTTATGACCATTGCAAGAATCCCTGGGGTCACGTGATCAAAATTCAAGACACTTGGCACAACTGGCATGTACTTATGACGGTCGCAGTGTCCCGGGGTCACTGGATTCTCCCTTTTGCGACCTTCTGACAAGCAAAGTCAATGGGGAAACCAGATTCACTTAAGAACTGTGCGACTAATTCAACAACTGCAGCGACTCCAGTGGTGGTATTCAGGCAAACCGGTAGCGGCACCTGCCCCGGCGCTACGCCATCCTATTTAGCCACGTTTTCTAAGCCGTGCGCATGCGTGCAAACCGTGCGAGCAAGCAAAGCACATGCGCGGAGGCCCGCGCGCATATGTGGTAGGCACGCTCACATTTTCGGTGCGTGGCGAACCGGTGGTAAAATGGTGTGAAACCACCTCTGAGTGATCCCCTTAAGAACCGTGGCAAGAAAACTCGTCAAACGGAGCAAAACTTACTTTGCACATTTTTCACTTAGCAACATAAATTCTGGCCTTGACTGAGGTCGTAATTATTTATTTATTTATTTATTTATTTATTTATTTATTTATTTATTTATTTATTCATATTTTTATACCGCCCTATCTCCCTAGGGACTCAGGGCGGTGTACAGCCATCTAAAAACAACATAAATATACACAATAAAACATTAATCTAAAAAACTTATTAAATAGGCCGAATATTTAAAATAGACATAAATAATAAAACCCCAAGTTAAAACCAAATCTAAAATTTAAACAATTAAAATTTAAGAATCTAGTCCAGTCCTGTGCAAATAAATAGATGTGTCTTAAGCTCGCGGCGGAAGGTCCGAAGGTCAGGAAGTTGACGAAGTCCTGGGGGAAGCTCGTTCCAGAGGGTGGGAGCCCCCACAGAAAAGGCCCTTCCCCTGGGCGTCGCCAGTCGGCACTGCCTAGCTGACGGCACCCTGAGGAGTCCCTCCCTGTGGGAGCGCACGGGTCGGTGGGAGGCATTCGGTGGCAGCAGACAGTCCCGTAAGTAACCCGGCCCTATGCCATGGAGCGCTTTAAAGATCATTACCAAAACCTTGAAGCGCACCCGGAAAACCACAGGTAGCCAGTGCAGTCTGCGCAGGAGAGGTGTTACATGGGAGCCACGAGGGGCTCCCTCTATCACCCGCGCAGCCGCATTCTGAACTACCTGGAGTCTCCGGGTGCTCCTCAAGGGGAGCCCCATGTAGAGAGCATTGCAGTAGTCCAGACGAGTAAGAAGTTGTGGGCGCTCCATCACTGGAGGTTTTTAAGACGAGACTGGACAGCCACTATGTCTGAAATGGTACAGGGCAGCGGTTCTCAACCTGTGGGTCGCGACCCCTTTGGGGGTCGAATGACGATTTGCCAGGGGTCGCCTAAGACCATCGGAAATATGGGAAGTATACTTGCGAGTCGAAGAATCGCGCTCCAATGGTTGACTCCACAAGCCAGCTGCAATCACTCCCAATCGCTAGCCGAATTCGGCTTCAGGCGCGATGAATTAAAAAAGAGAGAAATCTTTGCTCTGATGTCTCCCTCTCAAGCCAGCTGCAATCACTCCCAATCGCTAGTCTAATCTGGCTTCAGGCGCGATAAAGTTAATAGGGGAGGAGTCTCTGCTTTAATGCCTCCGTCCTCAAGGCAATCGCAAGCAGTTCAGATTGCTAGCCAATACGGCTTCAGGCGCGATAAATTCAAAAAAACAGTTTGCCGCTTTTCCCACCCTTCTGCGGCTGTTGAGGTGCACTGAGATCGCTGCCTAAAAAAAAAAAATTTTTACGGTTGGGGTCGCCACATCGTGGGGAATTGTATTAAAGGGGTCGCAGCACTATAAAGGTTGAGAACCACTGCTATAGGGTCTCTTACATGAGCAGAGAGCTGGACTAGAAGACCTCCAAGGTCCCTTCCAGCTCTCTTCTACTTATTTTATAGATAGATAGATAGATAGATAGATAGATAGATAGATAGATAGATAGATAGATAGATAGATTAGATTTTTATACCGCCCTTCTCCCGAAGGACTCAGGGCGGTTCACAGCCAAAATAAAACAGTAATAATATACATAATAAAAACAATTATTAAAAATCTTATTAAATCAGGCCAAATTAAAACTATTTAAAACCATAAAAAACCCCAAATAATTTACATCAGAATATTAAAAGCTGCTAAAAATTTCTATGCCAGTCCTGCGCGAATAAATAGGTACGTTTTCAACTCGCGGCGAAAGGTCCGAATAATAATATTATTTATTATCACCAAAGTTTCAATCTATCTGCAAACAGGAAGTTACAACCCTGGTTCTGACCGTTGTCCCGCTCCCGAGTCACGCGACAGCAACAGTTTCGCACTTAACGCCCACTTGCAACGTCCATGGTCACGTGACCCCATTTCACGACGGTTTTGTTGAAAACCGGAAAGTCAGCAAAAGTGCACCACAGGAAAGGAAGGGTTCTCTTAACCACCCCCAGGAGAAGAAGAAAAAAAAAGGTCCTGAAACCGAGTTGCTCGTAATGGACAGGCTCTATGACGGTCATATGTCAAGGATTCCCTGCGTACCTTGTAATACAACTGCAGCTACTGATATGGATGGCCTCCTAGAGAGAGATTTCAATCCATCTTCTTCCCCAAGCCGTGTTCAGGAGGAAGATACAATTTTCTTTTCCCTCCCCAAAATTTTTTCCAACAATGCTGCTATTTAATGTGATTTATTTGGGTCATAAAATGAACCTCCTGCCCAGTGGAAGCTGCCCCATCAATCACAGAAAACAGGGAAGCACCCTCCAAAATGTACCACTTCTGAATCTGATTTTAGCTGCCTTATTATTACATTCATTCATTCTCTCTCTCTCGCTCTCTCTTTTTTTTGATAAAAAGTTTTTTTTTTAATTTTTAACAACAAACCAAACATAAAAACATTTTCAATCCAAATACAGTGTGTCGGTGGGCTGATTATTCATCTTTTTGTGCAGTTTCATAAGTTCATCAATCTTACTTTATGCCAATCTTATCTTGTTACATCATTCATCCCATCCTCTTAAATCAATTTAATTCTTGAAATTTCCCTTCATAATAGCTTTCTCAAATCTTTTTCACTGTATCTTCCCTTCTAACCATTGATAAAATAAATCCCATATCTTATAATATTGTTTATCTTCCTGTTCTCTAACTTCAAATGTCAATTTACTCATTTCTGCACATTCCATTTTTTTTAATTATTATTTGCATTTATATCCCGCCCTTCTCCGAAGACTCAGGGCGACTTACACTATGCCAAGCAATAGTCTTCATCCATTTGTATATTATATACAAAGTCAACTTTTATTGCCCCCAACAATCTGGGTCCTCATTTTACCTACCTTATAAAGGATGGAAGGCTGAGTCAACCTTGGGCCTGGTGGGGCTTGAACCTGCAGTAATTGCAAGCAGCTGCTGTTAATAACAGACTGTCTTACCAGTCTGAGCCACAGACTGGTAAGACAGTCTTATTCGAATTATTTTTCGAATAATTTCAGCTTGCATAGGTAATTTCTCATTTTTCCAGTTTTTAGCAAACACAATCCTAGCTGCTGTTACATCTCTCTCGCTCTCTCATTCTCTTTCTCATTCTCTTTCCCTCTCTGTCTCTCCCTCTCTGTCTCTCCCTCTCTCTCTCATTGTCTCTTTCTCACTCTTTCTCTCACAGTCTTTCTCTCTCATTGTCTCTCTTTCTCTCTCTCTGTCTCTCCCTCTCTCTCTCTCTTTCTCATTTAGTCTCTCTCCCTCTCTCATTCTCTCATTGTCTCTTTTTGTTTCTCTCTCTCCCTCTCATTGTCTTTCTCTCTCTCATTGTCTCTTTCCCACTCTTTCTCTCATTCTTTCTCTCTTTCCTCTCTCTCATTCTCTTTCCTCTCTCATTCTCTTTCTCTTTCTCTCTCTCATTGTCTTTCTCTCTCTCTTTCTCACTTTCTTCCTCTCTTTCTTTCTCACCCTCTAACTCTTTCTCTCTTATTGTCTCTTTCTTTGTCTCATCTCTTTCTCCCTCCCTCTCTCTGTCTCTTTCTTTCTCTCATTGTCTCTTTCTCTTTCCCTCTCTCTTTCTCTCTCATTGTCTCTTTCTCACTCTTTCTCTCACTCTTTCACTCTTGCGCTCTCTCTCTCACTCTCACACTCTCTCTCCCTCTCTAACTCTCTTTCTCTCTCATTGTCCCTTTCTCTCTCCCTCTCTTAACTCTTTCTCACTCATTCTCCTTCTCTCTCTCTCTCTCTCATTGTCTCTCTCTCTTTCTCTATCACTCTTAGACACACACACACCTGCTCACTGCTTCCAAGGGTCAATCATTTGTTTAGTGACCATTCATTGACAGCCAGTTTCGTCTCCTGGTTAAGGTACCAGGCTAGAATCGTTAATCGTTTCATAGTTCCCATCACCAATCTCTTTCCACTTATGACTGTATGACTATAACTTGTTGCTGGCAATCCTTATGATTTATATTGATATATTGACCATCAATTGTGTTGTAAATGTTGTACCTTGATGAACGTATCTTTTCTTTTATGTACAGTGAGAGCATATGCACCAAGACAAATTCCTTGTGTGTCCAATCACACTTGGCCAATAAAAAATTCTATTCTATTCTATTCTATTCTAGAATAGGAGTTCTAGTCCTGCCTTCAGCATGAAAACCAGCCGGTTGATTCTGGCCCAATCACCAGGAGACGGCGAGTTCTAGTTCCGCCTTAGGCATGAAAGTGACTCCGTTTTACGACGGTTTTGCCAAAAAAAAAAAAAAAGGAAGTTATTTTTTATTTTCAGTAACTCCAATTTATACCTAATCATCAACTTACAACTCTTCATTTAATGACCAAAGTTACTAACAGCGCGGGGGGGAAAAAAGTGATGTATGACCATTTCTTACCCTTTACGGATGCTTGACAACTGGCTCATATTTATGAGTGTCCAGGTATGTGTGTGTGTGTGTGTGTGTAACATGGTCCCCTTTTTGCAACCTTCTGCCAAGCAAAAGTTAACAACCCTGCGACGATTTCCCTTCATGAAATGCGCCTGAGAAAAGTCATAAAATGACTCTCACCGACCTCTCACCGACCAGTGCGCTCTCACAGAGAGGGCCTCCTCCGGATACCGTCAGCTAAACAATGTCGGCTGGCGACCTCTAGGGGGAGGGCCTTCTCTGTGGGGGCCCCTACCCTCTGGAACGAGCTCCCTCTGGGGCTTCGTCAACTCCCCGACCTCAAGTCCTTCCGCCGCGAGCTGAAGACGCTGCTGTTTCGAAGAGCAGGACTAGCTTGAACGTAGTTTTTAAATTGGGATTTTTAAAAAAAGGGGTTTAAATGAGGTTTTAAATTTGTATTTAAAAGTTAGAGCATCAATTGAATTTAACTATCTATTCTTTTAGCTGTTTTTTATCTATTATATGTTTTCTGTTGTTTTTTGTCTGTGAACCGCCCTGAGTCCTTCGGGAGATGGGCGGTATACAAATATAATAAATCATAATAATAATAATAATAAAATGGGTTGACAAAAAACAACAACAACTCCCTTAGCAAACCTAAATTCCGGGCACAATTGTGGCTGTAGGTCGAGGACTACGGGCCTACAGAGACACCCCTCACACACACACTTTTCAAAGGCATCCCGAGAAGGTGCCACGGAGTTTGCAAACCGATTATTCCTTCCCTTTTGATCTCTGCCTGGTGCTACGAGAGATGCTGACATGACAACTTAATTCCGTGAGTCACAAAATCCCTTCTCTTGCTTCCCACTTAACCACCGAACCATCTGATGAATAAGGCTTTTCTTTTCTTTCTTTCTTTCTTTTTTTTTTAGCACGTTAAAAAAGATTTCTATGCCAACAGCCAGATCTTTGTAAAGAGGGACATTCTCCTCCCCTCTCGTTTTTCTCTTCCTCGTAATTTAGAATTCAGAGTAACAAGAGGGACCTTGGAGGTCTTCTAGTCCAACCCCTTGCTTAGGCAGGAAACCCTCCACCACTTCAGACAAAGGGTTATCCAACATCTCCTTAAAAACTTCCAGTGTTGGAGCATTCGCAACTTCTGGAGGCAAGGAGTTCCACTGGTTAATTCTTCTCACCGTCAGGAAATTTCTCCTTAAGTTCTAAGTTGCTTCTCTCCTTGATTGGTTTCCATCCATCCACCCAATTTACAAGGCAGGTCTTCGACTTACGCACCACAATTGAGCCAAGAATTTGTAAGGCGAAGTGAGACGTCTCTTAAGTGAATTTTTGCTCCATTTTACAACCCACCTTGCCAGAGTTGTTAAGGCAGGGGTGAAATGCTCTCGATTTGGACCGGATCGCCCGATCCAGTAGCGATGGCAGTGGGTAGTTCGGAGAACTGGTAGCAAAAATCCCTGGCCCGGCCTCCTGCCCCAGCTGAGCGGCGCGATCATCAGTTGTTGTTGTTGTTGTTTTTTACTTTTAAAAGCATTTTTTCTTCGGCCGAAAAAATGCTTTTAAAAGTAAAAAAAAGTCTTTGATGATCGAGCGGCTCAGCTGGGATCGTCAGAACCCTTTAAAAGCATTTTTTCTACAACTTCTTCGTTGTTTTTTGTGGCTGTGTGAGGTTCCTGCTTGTTGCAGGGGCCGTGGTGGCTCAGGCTGTAAGAAGCCTGTTATTAAAACATAGCAGCCTGCAATTACTGCAGGTTCAAGCCCCACCAGGCCCAAGGTTGACTCAGCCTTCCATCCTTTATAAGGTAGGTAAAATGAGGACCCAGATTGTTGGGGGGGCAATAAGTTGACTTTGTAAATATACAAATAGAATGAGACTATTGCCTTACACACTGTAAGCCGCCCTGACTCTTCGGAGAAGGGCAGGATATAAATGTAAATAAAAATAAAAAAAATTTTGGGTGAAGTACAGCTGCTTTTACATTGTGTGCGTGAGTCAGTTGTGTTGTGTTGTGTGTGTGTAAAGTATGAAAGTTGGTTTTTGGTACGTCTTATTGTTTTGTGTGCTTTATCATATTTATTATTTATTGTTATTGGCTACGCCCACCCGGTCACCTGACCACCAAGCCACGCACAACCAATTAAGCCACGCCTAACGAACCGGTAGGAAAAATTTAAAACTAAAACCCTAGGCTAGCCCTGCGCAAATAAATAGATGTGTCTTAAGCTCGCGGCGGGAGGTTCGGAGGTCCGGAAGTTGGCGAAGCCCTGGGGGAAGCTCGTTCCAGAGGGTGGGAGCCCCCACAGAGAAAGCCCTTCCTCTGGGTGTCGCCAGTCGGCACTGCCTGGCGGACGGCACTCTAAGGAGTCCCTCTCTGTGAGAGCGCACGGGTCGGTGGGAGGCAATTGGTGGCAGTAGGCGATCCCGTAAATAACCCGGCCCTATGCCATGGAGCGCTTTAAAGATGGTAACCAACACCTTGAAGTGCACCCGAAAGACCACAGGTAGCCAGTGCAGCCTGCGCAGGAGTGGTGTAACATGGGAGCCACGAGGGGCTCCCTCTATCACCCGCGCAGCTGCATTCTGAACCAACTGGAGCCTCCGGATGCCCCTCAAGGGGAGCCCCATGTAGAGAGCATTGCAGTAATCCAGACGAGACGTCACGAGGGCGTGAGTGACCGTGCATAAGGCATCCCGGTCTAGGAAGGGGCGCAACTGGCGGACCAGGCGAACCTGGTAAAAAGCTCTCCTGGAGACGGCCGTCAAATGATCTTCAAACGACAGCCGTTCATCCAGGAGAACGCCCAAGTTGCGTACCCTCTCCATTGGGGCCAATGACTCGCCCCCAACAGTCAGCCGTGGACTCAGCTGACTGTACCGGGGTGCCGGCATCCACAGCCACTCCGTCTTGGAGGGATTGAGCTTGAGCCTGTTCCTCCCCATCCAGACCCGTACGGCTTCCAGGCAGCACTTCGACAGCTTCGTTGGGGTGGCCCGGGGTGGAAAAGTACAGCTGAGTGTCATCCGCGTACAGATGGTACCTCACCCCAAAGCCACTGATGATCTCACCCAGCGGCTTCATATAGATGTTGAACATGGTTGTTAAGTGAATCCAGCTTCCCCCATGGGCTTTGTCTGTCAGAAGGTCGCAAAAGGGGAATCACACGACACACCCCCCCCCGGAACATTGCGACGGTCATAAATATGAGTCGGTTGCCAAGCGGCCGAATTTTGATCACCTGACCTTGGGAAAGGCTGCAAGTCGTAAGTGTGAAATGAAAGAGGGACAATCCCCTAGCACCAAAATTATTAATTCTTCACAGTGTTAATTGCTTTCCTTTTAATTCATGGAGGAATGCCAGCAGCACCGTAGAAAAGCCATTTAAAGCTGCATTTTGATGCCGGCGATTTGGCCTAATTGGAAACAATATTTTATCTTAAGCCTTAAACAGAACCTGAGCCTCTGATCTAATTTTTTTAAAAAAATTAAAGATATTTAAGCTTTTGCGGGCTGTCAACTTTACAGGGATGAGGGAGGCAGAGAAAGGTAAAGGAAAGGATGAGGGAGGGAGGGAAAGGAAAAGAGGGGAGGGGAGGGAGAGGGAAGGAAAGAAGTGTTGGAGAGTGGAAAGGGAAGGGAAAGGATAGACAAAGGGAAGGGAAGAGGGAAGGAAAAGGAAGGAAAGAAAAGGAAAAAAGGGAAAGGAAAGGAAAGGAAAGGAAAGAAGAGAAAGGAAAGGAAAGGAAAGGAAAGAAGAGAAAGGAAAGGAAAGGAAAGGAAAGGAAAGAAAAGGAAGAGAGAAAGGGAAGGGAAGGAAAGGAAAGGAAAGGAAAGAAAAGGAAGAGAGAAAGGGAAGGGAAGGAAAGGGAAGGGAAGGAAAGGAAGAGAAGGGAAAGGAAAGGAAAGGAAAGGAAGAGAGAAAGGGAAGGGAGGGAAGGAAAGGAAAGGAAAGGACAGGAAAGGAAAAGAGAAAGGAAAGGAAAGGAAAGGAAAGGAAAGGAAAGGAAAGGAAAGGAAAGGAAAGGAAAGGAAAGGAAAGGAAAGGAAGAAGAGAAGGAAAGGAAAAGAAAGGAAAGGAAAGGAAAGGAAGAAGAGAAGGAAAGAAAAGGAAAGGAAAGGAAGAAGAGAAGGAAAGGAAAGGAAAGGAAGAAGGAAAGGAAAGGAAAGGAAAGGAAAGGAAGAAGAGAAGGAAAGGAAAGGAAAGGAAAGGAAAGGAAAGGAAAGGAAGAAGAGAAGGAAAGGAAAGGAAAGGAAAGGAAAGGAAAGGAAAGGAAAGGAAGAAAGGAAAGGAAAGGAAAGGAAAGGAAGGAAAGGAAAGAAAAGGAAGAAGAGAGAAAGGAGAGAGGAAAGGAAAGGAAAGGAAAGGAAAGGAAGGAAGAGAAAGGAAAGGAAAGGAAAGGAAGAAGAGAGAAAGGAGAAAGGAAAGGAAAGGAAAGGAAAGGAAAGGAAGAAGAGAGAAAGGAAAGGAAAGGAAAGGAAAGGAAAGGAAAGGAAAGGAGGAAGTGGAAGGGAGGAAAGAAAGAAAAAAAAGGGAGGGAGGGAGGAAAGAAGGAAAGAAAGGAGGGAGGGCCCATGTCTGCTCAGAGGGAGGGGAAAAAAAACCCCAGTGAAAGAGGCCCGAAGAGCAACTGGGGAGGAAGGGAGAGCTCATCAAAGCAGCCTCCGGGTTGTGATGCATGACACCTCCTGACAGACGGGCGCTGGAGCAGAACGGCCGCGCTGACCCCCTCCCCCCCCCCAGGAATCCCGTCAGTCAGTCAGTCAGTCAGAGGAGGAGGAGGAGGAGGAGGAGGAGGAGGAGGAGGAGGAGAGCCAGTCCAGGGCCCTCCTGCCGAACGCCAAAGCGGAAGGAAAAAAAACACGCAGAAGGGATTCAGAATAGCAGAGAAAGGCAGGGAGACCCCACCGCCACCCTCACCCTCACCCCCCAGCAGCAATGAGACCCCCAAGGAAGCTAGCTGGAAAAGAGAGGGATTTTTTTTTCCACTGGCCCACTCAGCCAGGCCTCTGGAACTCATTGCCACAAGAAGCTCCCAGAGCTGTCCCTCCGTTTACAATATATAAAGGACACATGTAGTCCCTGACTTACGAGCTTTCCTTTGGTGACTGTTCAAAGTCCAAACAGCGATGGACTTATGACCGTTTTTCACACTTACGACCGTTGCGGTACCACCAACACCCACGACCGCGTGGTCAAAATTCAGACGCTTGGCCACTGGCATGTACTTATGACGGTTGCAGAGTCCTGGGGTCACGTGATGCCCTTTGGCAATCTTCGGTCAACGGGGAAACCAAATTCACTCAACAACCGTTGCTAAGTAAAATGGTCCCAAAGTTGAAGACTACCCGTATGGGCAATGTAGTCCACCCCATTGAAAGACACATGAACAAAGCCTGACCAGTAAGCCAGGTGTGAAATAATTGGGCTGCCAGGTCAGTAAGATACTATCTGGTGCCCATGCCATAATAAGCAACACCTTTATTTTATGTAGGTATGTAGGTATGTAGGGACGTGGTGGCTCAGGGGCTAGGACGTTGAGTTTGTCGATCAAAAGGTCGGCAGCTCAGCGGTTCGAATCCCTAGTGCTGCCGTGTAACAGAGTGAGCTCCCGTTACTTGTCCCAGCTTCTGCCAACCTAGCAGTTCGAAAGCACGTAAAAAATGCAAGTAGAAAAAATAGGGACCATCTTTGGTGGGAAGGGAAGAGCGTTCCGTGCGCCTTTGGCGTTGAGTCATGCCGGCCACATGACCACGGAGACGTCTTCGGACAGCGCTGGCTCTTCGGCTTTGAAACAGAGATGAGCACCGCCCCCTAGAGTCGGGAACGACTAGCACGTACATGTGAGGGGAACCTTTACCTTTTATGTAGGTATGTATCAGTGGTGAAATCAATTTTTTTTTACTACCGGTTCTGTGGGCGTGGCTTGGTGGGCATTCCGTGGCTTGGTGGGCGTGGCAGGGGAAGGATACTGCAAAATCCCCATTCCCTCCCTATTCCAGGGGAAGGATATTGCAAAATCTTCATTCCCTCCCCACTCTGGGGCCAGCCAGAGGTGGTATTTGCCGGTTCTCTGAACTGCTCAAAATTTCTGCTACCGGTTCTCCAGAACCTATCAGAACCTGCTGGATTTCACCCCTGGTATGTATGTATATATGTATGTATGTATGTATGTATGTATGTATGTATGTATGTATGTCCTGCCTTTATCATTTTAAAAAATAACTCAAGGCAGAGAACATATTCAATACTTTCCTCCTATTTCCCCACAATAACCATCCTGTGAGGGGAGTTGGGTTGCGAGAGCGAATCTGGCTTTCATGACTAGAACTCACTGTCTCCTGGTGATTGGCTCAAAGACACCCAGCTGGCTTTCGTGCCTAAGGCGGAACTAGAACTCAATCCTGGTGATTGGCTCAAAGTCACCCACTTGGCTTTCATGCCCAAAATAAGACTAGAACTCACCAGCTCCTGGTAACTGTCCCAAAGTCTTCCATCCAGCTTTCATGATTAAGGTAGGACTTGAACTCACTGGCTCCTGATGATTGGCCCAAAGTCACCCAGGTGGCTTTCCTGGCTAAGGCGGAACTAGAACTCACCATCTCCTGGTGATTGGCCCAAAGTCACCCACTTGGCTTTCATGCCCAAGGTAAGACTAGAACTCACCATCTCCTGGTAACTGTCCCAAAGTCCTCCATCCAGATTTCATGATTAAGTTAGGACTTGAAGTCACCATCTTCTGGTGAGTGGCTCAAAGTCACCCAGCTGTCTTTCATGCCTAAGGTGGGTCTAGAACTCACAGTCTCCTGGTGATTAGCCCAAAGTCACTTAGCCAGCTTTTATAGCTTAAGGCAGCACTAGAACTCACCGTCTCCTGATAATTGGTCCAAAGTCTCACAGTCAGCTTTTATCTTTAAAGCAGGACTAGAACTCAGAGTTTCCTGGTGATTGGCCCAAAGTCACCCACTTGGCTTTCATGCCCAAGGTAAGTCTAGAACTCACCATCTCCTGGTAACTGTCCCAAAGTCTTCCATCCAGCTTTCATGATTAAGGTAGGACTTGAACTCACCGACTCCTGATGATTGGCCCAAAGTCACCCAGCTGGCTTTCCCGGCTGAGGTGGGTCTAGAACTCACCATCTCCTAGTGATTGGCCCAGAGTTCCCCAGCTGTCTTTTACGGCTGAGGCAGGACCTGAACTCACCATCTCCTGTTTTCTAGCCTGGCGCCTTAAACCACTAGACCAAACTTGCTCGACATTTACCTCTTTATTAAAGTTGGCATTTTGTTTTGTCAATGTCAGCCTGGTGTGGATCTTCCCTAAGCAGAAAGGCGGGGATGTTAAAAGCAGCAGTAAATAAAAATTTAAAATAATAATAATAATATGCACTGGAATTTTATAGCAGCAATGAAGGAAACCGGGGAAGGCGAAGCAGACATCGTAAACGGTAGAGGGTCCCCTGCCGCAGCAGTGGGTTGGATTAGATGACCTCTAAGGTCCCTTCCAGCCTTGTTATTTCTATGTTCTAATTAAAAAAAAAATCCCTAATTTGAAATTCCGGAAGATTTTTTCTAAAAAACAAGCCTTGGGCCAAATCGGGGCTCTGGACTGGACTGACTCCATAGTCTCTACTCAAAATCCCAAAATCTTCAACCAAAAACTATCTACCATTGACCTCACCCCATTCCTAAGAGGGCTATAAGGGGCGTGCATAAGAGCACAATAGTGCCTACTGTTCCTGTCCTATTGTTCCCTTCATTATATCAAATTAATATAGCTAATGCATATTCTTTACTTATATATATTTTCTTCATGATATGTTTTTTTTTTTTACTTATGACAATGTTTATGTATACCGTTATGACAAAATTAAATGGAAAAAAAAGATAGATGGCCTCAGGCAACCCCAGCAACTCGGGAAAAGCCTCCTGCAGCAGGCTCCATCTTGACAAAGCAGATCGCACAACTGACCTGCGGTTGTGCAAAGCACGGCGGCTGTGGTTCCAGATTCGAATCCTGACAGCTAGCTAGCTAGCTAGCTAGCTAGGAAGAGCATCATGGGGCAACGAAGCTCTGCATCTATTGGTTAAAGAGGTTGCCTGAAAGCTACAATTAATGTCTGAGCATCAAGGGAATGTCAAAAGCGTACAAGCTTTGGAACACAACCTTGACAACCACAAAGTGGGGGGGGGAGTAACAGCCTGGAACACAACCTTGAGGAAGAGGGAGGGAGGGAGTGAAAAAACAGCCCATCCTGGTTTTATTTCTGCTTTCCAGACACATTGATGTAGTCTGAGCTTGCCTGGAGCTATCCAGGGAACAAAAATTCTTGTGGTTATTGCGGTTTGCTGAATGAAAGGGGTTGTGCGAGTTGTGCCTAGCTGCTGGCAGGGAAAAGACAGTTTTACGCTAAGGATGCCTACGAAACGAATAAAACAGCTACTTTTTATACACGTCTGTGGTAGGTCTGTTTCTGGAATACAGGAGGTCCTCTACGTACGACCACGATCGAGCCCAAAACTTTTCCTTGCTCGGCGAGACGTTTGTTAAACCGGTTGCGTCCCATTCTGCGACCTCTCTGGCCACCGTGGTTAAGTGAGTCATTGCAATCGGTAAATCTGAGTTTGCTTGTTGGGAGGTCGCAAAATGGGATCGCACGATCGCAAGGACCCTGCAGCCGTCGTAAATGCAGGTAGTCCTCGACTTATGACCACGATCAAGCTCAAACTTCGCGCGAGAAATTTGTTCTGTGGGTTTTGACCCGTTTTACGACTTCTCTTGCCACCTTTGTTAAGTGAATCACTGCAGTTGTTAAATTAGTAACGTGGTCGTTAAGCGAATCTGGATTCCCCATCGAATCTTCGCTTGTCAAAAGGTCGGGCCACAGCAACAGTCATAAGTACGAGTCAGTTGCCAAGCACCTGAATTTAGATCATGTAATCATGAGGACACTACAACAGTCATAAGTGTGAAAAAGTCACTTTTTCCCAGCGCCGTCATAACCTGGTCATTAAATGAACTGTCGTAAGTCAAGGACTGTCCCCACAAGCCTTTTTCTTCATTAACCAGCTCTGAGCAATGCAGATTTATCTTTCCAAATCTGCAGCGAGGGTGAAGATGGGAAGGCCCCCTTTGCGTGAATCAGCTTAAAATACACGTTCCAGAGCTGTGACTGACGCTAAATGCAACATTGCCTTCAATGTGCCTTTGTTGTTGTCCCCATTTTAAATCTATAAATAGCCTCAATTGGAGAGGGGAGGATGGGATATTGCTAATTATTGGAATTATCCAAAGAGACAAAATGGGAAGCTAACTTTTTGTTCCCTGCAGCCATTCGGGTGGAAAAAAAACCAACAACCCAATTTTCTGAAAATTCGGAAGAATTTGCTTTTAAGGAAAATTCTCTGGATCAGGCTCAGATCTTTTCTTTGCTAAGAAGTTTATTTCTTGCTCTGTGTAGGAAGTTCTTAACTTATATCCGCTGGCGGAGCAACCATCTGTTGTTACAACAGCGCTGAAAAAAGTGACCGATTTTTCACATTTACGACCGTTGCCGCGTTCCCGTGGTCACGTGATCTGTTTTGACCCAGCTCCCCAAACACGACAAACCCTCTGAAGTGAACCCAAAAGATTCCTTTATTAGGAGCGCCGGCAGTCTCAGCAAAAAGTTTCTCTCTCACTACAGGTTCCCTGTCCCATCTATTCATCTCTGCCCCCTGCCTTTTATCCCCAGAGCTAGAGTGGGGCTTCGCTAGCAAAGGTGGTTCTTCCGTTCCAAGGACCGGCCCCTAGATTTCCACTGCTCTCCTCTCCTCTGCCTTCTCTGCATCTGTGCGTCAGGCTGTTGTGGCTCCAGCCCCTGAACCTGGCCCCATGCCCGAAAGTGACTCCGAGAATGAGGGGGAAGGGCCGGTAAGGCTTACCTCAGGAGCACCGATTCCTTTGGCCCGGCTCCAGGAGCCAGAAGCAGGCCAGTCGGAGGACGTAATGAGCCCGTCATCCCCTGATTCCTCCCTTCCTCAGGCTACGCCGTCAGATGCAGCTGATCATCATACTAATCAAGCCTGGATCGACCCACGCTTCAGAAGATTAGAGAGGCGGCGTCATCAAAGGGAAGGATATATAAGGAGCTTTGGGACTGCTCTCAGTTCCACGGGAAGCAAATTAGCTGAACCGTGTCGAAGTGAGCTGAAGTCTTAATCTGTCTGAACTTTTTGGCAGGCAGCTGCGTTTTCTCGGCCAGGACTGATAGGCGAGCTCGTTACTCCAAAGTGAGGACGGAGACAGAACACAGGCACAGGACCCAGCTGCTCCTCCTCTTCCTCAGCAGCCACCTCCAGACCTGGCCGCTGTTGACTCTCCATCTGAGGGCTGATGGACGGCCCAGGCCCTACCTCTGCCTCTCTCTCTCTCTCTCTCTCTCTGACAGCTCGATTCCCGCTTCCTGCTCGGACTCTCAGGTTGCCTTGATGCTGACCCTGACTCCAACGCCCCCCCCTCCTCCTCCTCCTCTGATTCAGCTGCTAGACGAGCCGGCAGCCAACAAGCCACAACACGATAAAAACTCAGACGCTTGGCAACCTGCCCATACTTACGACAATCGCAGTGTCCCTGATCTCGTTTTGCTGACAAGCAACGTCAAGGTGGAAGCCGGATTCAGGTAACAACCGCGTTACTAACTTAACAACTGCGGCGATTCGCCGAACGACGGTGGCGAGAAAAGTCGTAAAACGGAGCGAGGGTCACCACAACGGTTTCAAGTTAATAACATGGTTGGTTAAGTGAATCCGGCTCCTCCGTTGCCGCTGCTTGTCAGAAGGTCGCAAACGGGGATCAAGGGACCCGGCAACCGTCGTTAAGTACACGCCAGTTGCCAAGCGGCGGAATTTTGATCACGTGACTATGGGATGCTGCAACGGCCGTAAATTGGGCCTCTGGTGGCTCAGGCTGGTAAGACAGTCTGTTATAAACACAGCTGCTTGCAATTAGTGCAGGTTTAAGCCCCACCAGGCCCAAGGTTGACTCAGCCTTCCATCCTTTATAAGGTAGGTAAAATGAGGACCCAGATTGTTGGGGGCAATAAGTTGACTTTGTATATAATATACAAATGGATGAAGACTATTGCTTGACATAGTGTAAGCCGCCCCAAGTCTTCGGAGAAGGGCGGGATATAAATGCAAATTTTAAAAAAGTGTAAAAAAACAGTCATAAGTGAAGGAAAAAAGTCGCAAATCGTTTTTTCCGCGGCCGCTGTTAAGTTTGAGAGGCCGCTACAGGAATGGTTGTAAGTCAAGGACTACAGGTATGAAAGGTTAAGGGATGGCGGGATTAGAGTTGCATCACCCATCATTGTGAGCCAAGATAAGCAAGCCAGCATCCTTCCAAGGGTGAGGATTATGGGTCCCACATGTTGGTCACGTCGTCTCGCTAAAGACAGGTAGAATCCAACCACCGAAAAGACACCAGATGATCGTTTGACACTTACGGTCCAGGAATATCTGAGCAGGGACAGCTGGCCAGCATCAACAGAACGACAGGGTTGGAAGGGACCTCGGAGGTCTTCTAGTCCAACCCCCTGCTCAGGCAGGAAGCCCGATACAGTTTCAGACAAATGGCTGTCCAGTCTCTTCTTCAAAACCTTCAAAACCAATGATGGAGCATCCATTTTACTGCGGTATCTGACCAGTGGTGAAATCTGACCAGGGTTTACTCTGCCGGTTCGCTGGCGGTGCATGCGTGCAAAACGCTGAGCAACGCACAAACGTCGGAACTTTTTTTTTTTTTTTTACTTTTTAAAAGCGTTTTTTTACTACCTATTCGCTTGAGCCGGTAGTTAAAAAAAATTGCCAAAAAAGTAAAAAAAGAGAAAAAAAAACTCCGACGATAAATTCCGACGATCGGCTGAGTGACGCACGATCGTCGGAACTTTTTTTAAAAAAACTTTTTAAAGCATTTTTAATTACCGATTCCGAAGAACCGGTAGTAAAAAATGCTAAAAAATTAAAAAAAAAAAAAAAGAAGAAGGAGAAGTTCCAACAATCGTGCGTCACTCAGCTGATCGTCGGAACTTTTTTTTTTTAATGTTTTTTAACTACCGGTTTGGCAAACCAGTAGAATTATTTACTACCGGTTCGGATGAACCGGCCTGAACCGGTAACATTTCCCCCCTTGTAGCTGACATTGTATTTTTACTCATTTATACAAGCCAACTACAATTAAAGCTGCGATTCCCAGTTCCTTTTCATGCCAGCTCTACCCAACCCGGTTATTTCCCACCCCTTAGTTATGTAACTGATTTCTTTCTGGGGGTTTTTTCCCCATCCTAAACGAAGAAAATCTGCATTGGACTGGATTTAATTTCTTCTGTTATTTTCTGTCAGGCGTCTCTGCCGGCCTTCTGGTACAGCTGGGTGTCTTTTGCAGATGGGGTGAGACCCCCCCCTCCATGACAAGGCCCCCCCCCCCTGTTTATCACAGGAACGTATTTCACAGCGTTGGCTTTTGAGTTCCAGCTGCCTGGTAGAAGAGGAAGGGAAGGAGGGAGGGAGGAATACAGGAAACGCAGGAATGATGGAGGGACAGAGGAAGGAACACAGGAGGGAGGGAGGAAAACAGAGAGAGAGGGAGGAAGGAAAGAAAGAAGGAAGGAATACAGGGAGGGAGGGAGGGAGGGAGGAAAGAAAACAGGGAGGGAGGGAAGAAGGAAAATAGGGAGGGAGGGAGAGAGGGAGGAAAGAAGGAATGAATACAGGAAGGGAGGGAGAGAGGAAGGGAGGAAAGAAGGAATGAATACAGGGAGGAAGGGAGGGAGGAAAGAAAACAGAGAGGAAGGAAGGAAAGAAGGAAGGAAGGAATATAGGGAGGGAGGGAAGAAGGAAGAAAAATACGGAGGGAGGGAGGAAAGAAAACAGGGGGAGGGAGGGAGGGAGGAAGGAAAGAAGGAAGGAATATAGGGAGGGAGGAAGGGAGGAAGGAAAACAGGAAGGAAGGAAGAAGGAATATAGGGAGGAGGAGGAAGAAGGAAGGAAAATAGGGAGGGAGGAGGAAGAAAACAGGGTGAGGGAGGGAGGAAAGAAGGAAGGAATATAGGGAGGGAGGAAGGGAGGAAGGAAAACAGGGAGAGGGAGGGAGGGAGGAAGGAAGGAAGGAAGGAATATAGGGAGGAAGGAAACCAGGAAGAGAGAGGAAGGAAAGAAGGAAGGAGTACAGGGATGGAGGGAGGGAGGAAAGAAGGAAAGAAGGAAGGAAGGAAAGAATATAGGGAGGGAGGAAGGGAGGGAAGAAGGAAGGAAAATAGGAAGGGAGGGAGGAAAGAAAACAGGGAGGAAGGAAAGAAGGAAGGAATATAGGGAGGGAGGGAGGAAGGAAAACAGGGAGAGGGAGGAAGGAAAGAAGGAAGTATAGGGATGGAGGGAGGGAGGAAGGAAAGAAGGAAGGAATATAGGAAGGGAGGGAGGAAAGAAAACAGGGCGAGGGAGGAAGGAAAGAAGGAAGGAATATAGGGAGGGAGGGAGGAAGGAAAACAGGGGGAGGGAGGAAGGAAAGAAGGAAGGAATATAGGGAGGGAGGGAGGAAGGAAAACAGGGAGAGGGAGGAAGGAAAGAAGGAAGTATAGGGATGGAGGGAGGGAGGAATGAAGGAAGGAAGGAAAACAGGGAGGGAGGAAAACAGGAAAACAGGGAAGGAGGAAGGAAAGAAGGAAGGAAAACAGGGAGGGAGGGATGGAGGGAGGAAGGATGGCAGAGGATGGAAAGACACCTTGAAGAAACAAGGTGTCAGAAACTGCACTCACAACTCACAAGGTCGCCTTCTCAGAGCATCCTTCCTTCCCCTCCTGTTCCGCAGAGGATATACAGATCCTGCTCGACTTACAACTGCTTGCTTAGTGACACGTTCGAGTTTACAACAGTGACAAACGGGCGTTTTTCACACAACCGTCGCAACATCCCTGCAGTCACGTGATCAAAATTCAGACCCTGGGCCACCGGCACTTATTTAGGACGGTCGCCATGTCCCCGTGTGTGTGTGTGTGTGTGTGTGTGTGTGTGTGTGTGTTTGTGTGTGTGACACGTGATCCCCTTTTGGGACCAGCAAAGTGAACAGCGGAAGCCCGATTCGCTTAGCAACCGCCTTACTAACTTAACGACCGCCGGGGGGTTCCCCTTAACCACTGTAGCAAGAAAGGTCGTAGAACGGGGCAAAATTCACTTAGCAACTGTTCTCACTTTAGCCATGGAAATTTTGGGGTTAGTTGGTCCTTAAGTCGAGGACCAAATTATAATCGTATTAAAAAAAAATTGCACATGTTTTTTTTACCCCTTGAGCGCATCCGTCCCCCCCCCTCAAAGCTTTGCCTGCTATCTCGTGTTTTCAGCCCTCAGTTTAAGGTACCACCAAAAATAACAGAAATAACAGAGTCGGAAGGGACCTTGGAGGTCCTCTAGTCCAACCCCCTGCTCAGGCAGGAGACCCGAGAGACCAGGGGTCTCTCCAACCTTGGCAACTTTACGACTTGTGGACTTCAATTCCCAGAATCCCTCAGCCAGCGCATGCTAGTTCAAGGCGCCACCAACAATAAACAGAAATAAGAGAGTTGGAAGGGATCTTGGAGGTCCTGTCCTATTGTTTTTTTTTTCTTCTTCATATATATATATGAAGATGTAGCCACTATGAAGATGTAGCACGACCACGAACACGAAGCCAAACAACAGCAATGCAGCTCACCAGCTCAAATCCCCCTGCAACTCAGACTAATCTGAGCACAACCAAGCCCCCACCCAAACAGGACACACCCCCAGCCAATCAGAGCACAAAAAACACCTCCATCCAATCAGAGCACAGCCAAGCTCCCACCCAATCAGTTCAAACCCCCACTAGCAGTTAAAAAGGAAGAAACAACTGCAATCACACATTGCTCCCAGAAGCACGAAGCTGAAGCCTGAAGATGACGAATGAGACTTCGTCGAAACGTCGCCAAGACACTTCCAATTTTACACGGGAGAAAACCCGAATAACCAAAGACCTACATATATATATATATGCTTATACCTTTATATACTATATAAGCTTTCTGTATGATAGTTACATATATTGTTGTGACAAAATAAATAAATAATTAAAATAAAAATAAATAAAATAAACTCCCTGCTCAGGCATGCGCTGGCTGAGGAATTCTGGGAATTGAAGTCCACAAGTCGTAAAGTTGCCAACGTTGGAGACCCCTGCCCAAAACCAAAGCATAAAACTTCCTACGAAGAGCAGTGACAGGTGCAAATTTTACCAGGATGTATTTTTAGGGTTGTTGGTTTTTTTTAGTGGGGGGGCTCAAGACTTTTTGGCTATTTTCTGACTCCCATCCCATGCAAACCCACTAATTTGAACAAGGAAGCCATTGAGTTTCTCCCCCTCCCCAATTCTCCCAGCCACCGAGCCCCCCCACCACCACCACCACTTCTCCACAACCCACACAAACCCAAAGCGGAGCAACTGGCGAACAATGAAGCGAAACACCTTCACGCCCCCACAAAATGAGCTCACCTGGTGTGTGTTGTTGGAATGTACTATTACCTCCTTCGCTGCCACTTCAATCCGAAATGCAAAATGCCACCCCCAGGTTTTTTTTTATGGGGGGGGAGTAGCAACGGTTGGGGAGGGGGGGAAGAGAAGGGACATGTTCAAAGGACAATGCCTCGTGTTGCAAAGGCAGATGACAATTCTTGAGGTCCTGCAGCTTCTATTGAAGGAATGAGCAGGATCTGCAGAATTCAATCGATCAATTGGAATAGAGGAGGGAGGGGGTTCTAGTCCAACCCTCTGCTCAAACAAGGAACCCCTCTACCATTTCAGACAAGTGGCAAGTCTTTTCTTAAAGACTTAAAGGACCTCCAGGAATGAAGCATCCACAACTTCTGAAGGAGACTAGCTTAGATTATTATTATTATTATTTATTCGATTTTTATACCGCCCTTCTCCCGAAGGACTCAGGGCGGTGTACAGCCAGGGTAAAACAAACGGTACAATATACAATTAAAATACAGATTAAAAAACTTATTATATAATTGGCCTAAAAACTTTAAAATATGTAAAACTAAAAAAACCCTTAAAATTAATAATAAAAATTTAAAACCAATAAAATTTAAGCCAGCCCCACACGAATAAATAAATGTGTTTTCAATTCGCGGCGGAAGGTCCGAAGGTCAGGTATTTGGCGTAAACCCGGGGGAAGTTCGTTCCAGAGGGTGGGAGCCCACACAGAGAAGGATCTTCCCCTGGGGGCCGCCAGCCGACATTGCTTGGCGGACAGCACCCTGAGATAGAATAGAACAACAGAGTTGGAAGGGACCTTAGAGGTCTTCTAGTCCAACCCCCTGCTCAGGCAGGAAAACCCTATAACATTTCAGACACAAGTAGCTGTCCAGTCTCTTCTTAAAAAACCTCCAATGTTGGAGCAGCCCACAACTTCTGGATCAGAATAACTGAGTCGGAAGGGACCTTAGAGGTCTTCTAGTCCAACCCTCTCCTCAAGCAGGAGACCCTTGTCCATTCCAGACAAATGGCTTCTTAAATTCGGAACGGTGCACTGATCCCGCTGGATCTCCAAAGATCTGAGGCAGATTCTAAAATAGCTAATGCCACCTTTTTCGCACTTACGACCGTTTGTAGCATCCGCCCATAGTCACGCGATCAAAATTCGGAGACTTGGCGACCGACTCGTATTTATGACAGTTGCGGCGTCCCCAGGGGGTCACATGATCCGCTTTTGTGACCTTCTGATAAGCCAAGTCAACGGATTCACTTAACAACTGCCGTGATTCGCTTAAAAATTGTGGCCACAAAGGTGGCAAAACTCCCTTAACTATCGTCTCGCTCACCAACAGTAATTTTTGTGGTCATTAAGTCGAGGACTATCTGTAATCTGTGGAAGGGCTTCCCTCCAGAAGTTGTGGGTGCTCCTACACTGGAGGTTTTTTAAGAAGGGACTGGACAACCATTGGCGCCATCTTCAAGCCACTTTAGGAGAAACCCTTCCATACTTCCACCTCTCACAATACTAGACAACACAGTATCAACAGTAGAAACCTTTAAATTTCTAGGTTCTATCATATCGCAAGATCTAAAATGGACAACTAACATCAAAAACGTCATCAAAAAAGGACAACAAAGAATGTTCTTTCTGCGCCAACTCAGGAAGCTCAAACTGCCCAAGGAGCTGCTGATCCAATTCTACAGAGGAATTATTGAGTCTGTCATTTGCACCTCTATAACTGTCTGGTTCGGTTCTGCAACCCAACAAGAAAAACACAGACTTCAGAGGATAATTAGAACTGCAGAAAAAATAATTGCTACCAACCTGCCTTCCATTGAGGACCTGTATACTGCACGAATCAAGAAGAGGGCCGTGAAAATATTTACAGACCCCTCGCATCCTGGACATAAACTGTTTCAACTCCTACCCTCAAAACGACGCTATAGAGCACTGCACACCAGAACAACTAGACACAAGAACAGTTTTTTCCCCGAAGGCCATCACTCTGCTAAACAAATAATTCCCTCAACACTGTCAAACTATTTACTGAATCTGCACTACTATTAACCTTCTCATAGTTCCCATCACCAATCTCTTTCCACTTATGACTGTATGACTATAACTTGTTGCTGGCAATCCTTATGATTTATATTGACCATCAATTGTGTTGTAAATGTTGTACCTTGATGAAGGTATCTTTTCTTTTATGTACACTGAGAGCATATGCACCAAGACAAATTCCTTGTGTGTCCAATCACACTTGGCCAATAAAATTCTATTCTATTCTATTCTATTCTATTCTATTCTATTCTAAAAAAATGGTAGAGTTGTCTCTTGCTTGAGCAGGGGGTTGGACTAGAAGACCTCCGAGGTCCCTTCCAACTCTATCGCTGTGTTCTTCTGAGAAACACGGCCCTAAAAGGAACATCAAAACGTTTTGACAATTTGCTAGAATTTGGAGCTAACTGAACGGATAAACATCAGCAGCCTCAGAGTTTGGGAGGATCGAGAGATTCTGGATTGATTTACAAGATTAATCTCAGGGTGAATATTATGAATAGAGGGTAGATTTATCCCGGCTGATGTATTTTTGGCACGGGAAGGGCAGAGCCAGAGACAGAAGGCGAGGAAGGTGTCTTGGCTGCCAGCCCCAGGTATAAATAAACCTACCTAAATAACATCTTTATTCCGGGGAGAAGATTCGCTCAACCATCAAACCTTCCCTTCCCCTTCACCGCCTTCCTGCACGTCTAAAGTTAAGCAGGAGGCCTGCCAAATTATTTGCTGGTGCCAAATGTTGTGCTCAGCTTTAAAATATGCAAAATCTTATTCCCGATCAGCATCCGAGGGTCATTTTTAGAAAAGGAGACGAAAGGCCGCTTGGGGGGAAGGGTGGGGGGCTTTTGAGGTTTTCCCTGGGGTCTCCATGCCAACGCCATCCTCACCTTGCCTCTCCTTTCATTCACTGCATCTGTAGTGGGGGGGGAGGGATCCTCCACTTACGACCATTTTTTTTAGCTCCAAATTTCTCAGGGAAACATTGGTTAAGTGACCCAAAGGTGGGTGTCGGCAACCCGCGGCTCCAGAGCCGCATGCAGCTCTTTAGAGCCTGCACTGTGGCTCCCTGTCCCATCGCTCGCTGGTCCCGCCGCTCGCCCTCCTCTCCCAGTCGCTCTTCACCTGGCCTTCGAAATCGGAGAGAAACAGAGAGAGGGGGAGAGAGAGAGAGAGAGAGACATAGATACAGAGAGATACAGAGTGGGAGAGAGGGGGGGAGACAAACAGGAGGAGAGAGAGACAAGAGAGATAAAGAGTGGGAGGGGGGAGATAGAGCGTGGGAGAGAGAGAGACATAGAGAGATACATAGAGAGGGAGAGAGAGAGAGATACAGAGAGATACAAAGTGAGAAACGGGGGGGAGATAGACAGGGGAGAGAGAGAGAGATACCGAGTGGGAGATGGGGAGATACAGACATAGAGAGATACATAGAGAAAGGGAAGAGAGATATAGAGTGGGAGAGATATAGAAAGGTGGAGAGAGAGACAGAGGGGAGAGACAGATACAGAGAGAATGGGGAGAGAGAGATACAGAGAGATACAAAGGGGAGGGGGAGACACAGAGAGACACAGAGAGAAAGGGGAGAGAGATACAGAGAGGGAGGGGAGACAGAGACAGAGAGAGATACAGAGAGAAAGGGGAGGAGAGAGATACAGAGAGATACAGAGGAGAGACAGATACAGAGAGAATGGGGAGAGAGAGATACAGAGAGATACAAAGGGGAGGGGAGACATAGAGAGACACAGAGAAAGGGGAGAGAGATACAGAGAGGGAGGGAGAGACAGAGACATAGAGATACAGAGAGAAAGGGGAGGAGAGATACAGAGAGATACAGAGGGGGGAGAGAGATACAGAGAGGGAGGGAGAGACAGAGACATGAGAGATACAGAGAGAAAGGGGAGAGAGATACAGAGAGATACAGAGGGGAGGGAGAGAGACATAGAGAGATACAGAGAGAAAGGGGGAGAGAGAGAGATACAGAGAGATACAGAGCGGGATACAGAGAGATACAGAGAGGGAGGGGGGAGAGACAGAGACATAGAGAGATAGATAGAGAAAGGGGGAGGGAGAGAGATACAGAGAGATACAGAGGGGGGAGAGAGAGATACAGAGGGGAGGGGAGACATAGAGATACAGAGAGAAGGGGAGAGAGAGATACAGAGAGAGAGAGATACAGAGGGGAGGGGAGAGACAGAGACATAGAGAGATACAGAGAGGGGAGAGAGAGATACAGAGACATACAGAGGGGAGAGAGAGATACAGAGAGGAGGGGGAGACAGAGACATAGAGAGATAGAGAAAGGGGAGAGAGAGAGATACAGAGAGATACAGAGGGGAGAGAGAGAGAGATACAGAGGGGAGGGGAGAGACAGAGACATAGAGAGATACAGAGAGAAGGGGAGAGACAGAGATACAGAGAGATACAGAGAGAGGGGAGAGAGAGATACAGAGAGGGAGGGGAGACAGAGACAGAGATACATAGAGAAAGGGGAGAGAGAGAGAGATACAGAGAGATACAGAGAGAGAGAGAGAGGGGAGAGGGGAGAGACAGAGACATAGAGAGATACAGAGAGAAAGGGGAGAGAGAGATACAGAGCGGGATACAGAGAGATACAGAGAGGGAGGGGGGAGAGACAGAGACATAGAGAGATAGATAGAGAAAGGGGGAGGGAGAGAGATACAGAGAGATACAGAGGGGGGAGAGATACAGAGGGGGAGGAGGGGAGAGACAGAGACATAGAGAGATACAGAGAGAAAGGGGGAGAGAGAGAAAAGGATTTTGTGATTCCCAGTGTTTTTTAACAACCGATTCTCTGCCTTAATGAGGGGTCCTGTGACTGAGTGGGAGTGGGTGATATGGAGTTGGTCTCGCCCACCCAGGTTTTGTGGCTCCCGGTGGTGGGTTTTTGTTTTGTTTTGTTTTGTTTTGTTTCCTGTGGGAAATGGGTCCAAATGGCTCTTTGGAGTGTTTAAGGTTGCAGACCCCCTCCCCAAAGGTGCTTCTGTCAAGAGGACAGCTGGACTTTCTGGTTTTCCTTTCGAAGACGTTTTGCTTCTCATCCGAGAAGCTTCTTCAGCTCTGACTGGATGGTGGTGATGGTCGTGTGGGGGGGGGGGGGAGAATGGAAGGATTTATCCATTCTTCAGTCAGAGCTGTGTGAAGAAGTGTGACGATCACGAGTCACTCTTGGCAGCGCCGTCGTAACTTTGAATGGTCTCTAAAGGAACGGTTGTTAAGTCGAGGACTACCTGAATTTTGTAAAAACGAGTCATCGGCCCATCTGGGTCTACCTTTGATTTGGTTTGTCTCCTAGATAGTATCTAGGCCAGGGGGTCGGCAACCTTAAACACTCAAAGAGCCATTTGGACCGGTTTCCCACAGAAAAAAAAACACCAGGAGCCACAAAAACCTTTCCTGTGCCTGACTATTACTTGAGGGGCCACAAAACGAGCCTATGTAGTTGAATTAAACGTTCTGTTTTCTTCTGAAACTTTTCTTGTCTTGGATTTATCCGTGGTTGGCCTACCGGGAGTTGAAAAGCTCAATAAATGGCCTGCCGGTGGGTGTCGCACACTGGCGGTTGTCCCGCATATTTTGAGTGACACGTAGCTGCAGCAAAGGGGTGAAAGAGCCGCAAGTTGCTGACTCCTGTTCTAGGTTTAATGAATGTTTGTCAACGTTGATTCAACGGATGGAAACTAAATCAAGGAGAGAAGCAAACTAGAACTAAGGAGAAATTTCCTGACGGTGAGAAGAATTAACCAGTGGAACTACTTGCCACCAGAAGCTGTGGATGCTCCAACACTGGAAGTTTTTAAGAAGAGGTTGGACAACCATTTGTCTGAAGTGATGCAGGGTTTCCTGACCGAGAAGGGGGTTGGACTAGAAGACCTCCAAAGCCCCTTCCAACTGTTGTGTTGTGTTGTGTTGTGTTGTGTTGTGTTGTGTTGTGTTGTGTTCTATTCTATTCTATTCTATTCTATTCTATTCTATTTTCCTATTTCCTATATCCTATTCTCTGTTCTATTCTATTCTATTCTATTTTCCTATTTCCTATTTCCTATTCTCTGTTCTATTCTATTTTATTCTATTCTATTCTATTTTCCTATTTCCTATTTCCTATTCTCTGTTCTATTCTATTCTATTCTATTCTATTCTATTCTATTCTATTCTATTCTATTTTCCTATTTTTTATTCTCTGTTCTATTCTATTCTATTTTCCTATTTCCTATTCTCTGTTTTATTCTATTCTATTCTATTTTCCTATTTCCTATTTCCTATTCTCTGTTCTATTCTATTCTATTCTATTCTCCTACTTCCTATTTCCTATTTCCTATTCTCTGTTCTATTCTATTCTATTCTATTCTATTCTATTCTATTTTCCTATTTCCTATTCTCTGTTCTATTCTATTCTATTCTATTCTATTCTATTCTATTCTATTCTATTCTATTCTATTCTAATTCTAAAATTCTAAAATTCTAAAATTCTAATTCTAATTCTAATTCTAATTCTAAAATTCTAATTCTATTTTTTTAAGAACGGACTTTTATTCCTGGCCGATCCAGAATCAGCTTTTGGACTGACATCATAGCTCCATTTATCTATCTGCAGCAACAGATAGATAAAAAAACCCCCTGATCTTTCATAAAAGGAAGCGTGGAGGAAACCTTGTTTAGTATGACTAGCTATTTTTTTTTTTTTGGTACAACCCATCACAATTAGCGACCAAGATCTGGGGGGAAAAAAACCCGCTTACAAGATTTCCTACAGTCTGTCTAACAGTGGAAAAGCGACCTCCATCAGGGTAATTCACAGGTCTCTGGGCAGTTTCTGTATTATTTTTTTTGTTTGCATTTATACCCCGCCCTTCTCCGAAGACTCAGGGCGGCTTACACTATGTCAAGCAATAGTCTTCATCCATTTGTATATTATATACAAAGTCAACTTTTTATTGCCCCCAACAATCTGGGTCCTCATTTTACCTACCTTATAAAGGATGGAAGGCTGAGTCAACCTTTGGGCCTGGTGGGGCTTGAACCTGCAGTAATTGCAAGCAGCTGCTGTTAATAACAGACTGTCTTACCAGTCTGAGCCACCAGAGGCCCCTTTGCTGCTGCTTGATGGCTCTACCGCCCTTTTTCTCCCACAGACAAGTCACACAAGCGGCCAAATTATGATCACGTGGCCACAGGGATGCTCCAATGGTCGTTAAGTGTGAAAACCGGTCGTAAGTCCCTCTTTTCAGTGCTGGACCACTGGAACGGTCACTAAATGAACGGTTATAAGTCAAGGACTTCCTGTCTCTGGAGGGATGACGCAGCTGAGCAGCCCTTCCAGTGGCTAAGAAAGCCAGACGGAGCCAGGCAGGGGAAGGATGCCCGATGGGCAAAATTATACAGATGCCAAACCGGTTCACATTTTTTCTTTCAGGCCAAGCGAATAAAAATAAGGGCTTTATTCCAAATTAGTTGAAACATCAGTTATACACTAAAAGCGGGCCCCCAAAAATAAGTCATCCAGTTCAAGAGGTAATAATAATAATAACAGAGTTGGAAGGGACCTTGGAGGTCTTCTAGTCCAACCCCCTGCCCAGGCAGGAAACCCTACACCACTTCAGACAAATGGGTATATAACATCTTCTTAAAAAATTCCAGTCTTGGAGCATTCGTAGCTTTAGCAGATGCTGACCCAGCCTTAACAGAAGCAAAAAAACAGACCCCTTGTCACAAAAAAACTCTTATTTTCTTTTTGTGAATTAATTGCATTCACCCACCGAAAAGTCCAAGCAAGAATCCTGCAAGGAGTTAAATGCAGCAAGAAGACCTTATCAGTTCCTTGCGATTGAGCTCCCAGCTGAAAGGCTGCAAATTAAGTTGTGGCAAACAGTCTTTGTGGCACGAAAACACAGTGAGCAAACTCTTCAGAAATACGAACGGTTGTCTCCTACGACCACCACTCCCCTTTCCTCCTATTTATTCCCCAGCCGGGGGGGGGGCCATTCAGCATCCACGTGTGTTTTGCTTCCTGAGTCGACTCTTTGTCCTCCGTTGTTCTCCTCTCCTAAGTGCTCTGCACTTACGTGCGTCTGGAACAGGCCCCAGCTGTTCTTCCTCCTCACTCAGATCAGCCTCCAAAGGCAACTGCACCTCCGGTGGCTGGGAAATGTCGGAGGGCCCCGGCTCTATCTCTGCGTCCGACGCAGACCCTTCCCCAGACTCCAGAACTGGCCCAAGTTGCTCCCCATAATCTCATCGTCCGAATCTGCGGCCAGCTCTGCTGGCAGGCCACAAGAGGAGGCTGTTCAATGATTTAAAAAAAAATAAAAGTCCACATTAAGCCTGTGAGTAAACAACTTTGGGAAGGTTTACTCTTTGTGATCTTCAGTCCTTAACAGTCCTCCTATCAGCAAATATTACATCAGATTTGGCATTGTTTTATATCCCAACGTCACCGATTCTGCAGAAATCTAGTTCTTGCGCAGGGTGCGTCTCATACGAAAAGTTGAGGAAAATACACATTTTATTCTTCCAATTAAAGCCTAATCAATACGCCTGCCATTGTGACACTCGTATCAGGATCTGAAATCCAATCCCCCGGAGATAAACCTGCTAAACATCTAACAGCCATTGTCTAACCCTTGGCGAGAACTGAAAGCTGAAGCAAGAACGGCATAAAACCATTCCACGAGTGCCGTATTTTTGCTGAATGCCATACAGAGTGGTGGGCAAAGTATTTGTAAAGGGATGGGTGGGGTATCTTTACTTCTCAGTCCACCGGTTCACGTTTTGACTTGATGCCAGCTTTGTCAGCCGCCGTCAAATTGGGGAGCTGGCAACTTGGCACCTCTGCTGGAAACCGGAGGCTTGCAACGCTCTTCATATTATACATCAACAATCTCCGCGACCGTATCACAAGTAATTGTGTTCTCTTTGCTGACGATGTCAAACTATTTAACACCACCAACAACACAACTACCCTTCGAAGTGCCAAAGCCCACTGCAACTACATCGCAAAAAAGGCTCTAAGAGTTGTAAACTCTTACGTAGCTTTTTTTCCAAAAACACTACACTACTAACCAGAGCATGTAAAATATTTGCTAGACCAATTCTTGAATAAAGCTCAACTGTCTGGAACCCATACCACATTTCTGATATCAACACAATTGAACGTGTCCAGAAATATTTTACAAGAAGAGTTCTCCACTCTTCTGAATACAACAAAATACCTTATACCACCAGACTTGAAATCTTGAATTTAGAAAACTTAGAACTCCGCCGCCTTTGACAGGACCTGTGTTTAACTCATAGAATCATCTATTGCAATGTCCTTCCTGTCGAAGACTACTTCAGCTTCAATTGCAACAATACACGAGCACACAATAGATTTAAGCTTAATGTTAGCCGCTCCAATCTTGATTGCAGAAAATATGACTTCAGTAACAGAGTTATTAATGCTTGGAACACATTACCTGACTCTGTGGTCTCTTCTCAAAATCCCAAAATCTTCAACCAAAAACTGTCTACTATTGACCTCACCCCATTCCTAAGAGGTCTATAAGGGGCGTGCATAAGAGCACAAAACGTGCCTGCCGTTCCTGTCCTATTGTTCCTCTTCATTATATCCAATTAATATAGTGAATAGAATATAATAAATAATAGGAATAGAATAGAATAGAATAGAATAGAATAGAATAGAATAGAATAGAATAGAATAGAATAGAATAGAATAGAATAGAATAGAATAGAATAGAATAGAATTTTATTGGCCAAGTGTGATTGGACACACAAGGAATTTGTCTGAATTACCGTATATACTCGAGTATAAGCTGACCCGAATATAAGCCGAGGTACCTAATTTTACCACAAAAAACTGGGAAAAACTATTGACTCAAGTATAAGCCTAGGGTGGGAAATGAGGCAGCTACTGGTCAATGTAAAAAATAAAGATAGAGCCAAGTGTTCTATTTCTTAAAGGGAGAGGAAGGTGTAGGGAACCCCACCACGGTCTGATTAATTAAGATGACGACATAATGAGTGCGAAACGTCGAGGCATTCTGATGATTTGCACGCCTTGGGTCTCCTCTCCTATTTAATCTTTAATCTTTCAGGGAAGGCAAAAGATTCGCCGCCGTTCGGCGAGGGATGCTGCTCTGCCTTTTTTTTTGGCTGTGAGTGTGGCCGGGATGGAGGGGGTGCGGTGAAGTAAGATTCAACAGCGGCAGGGAGGAGCTGGCTCTGTGTTTGTGTGTGTGTAGTATGCGCGCGTTGGCCGCCCTGTTTCCTGGTGCTCTGCTCCCTGACCCCAGTGGCAGTCCTTACTCATTGCACTGTTCTCTTCCTTCTTCGCTTTTCTCTCCCTCTCTGTCTCTCCCTCTCCCTCTTTCTTTCCTTCTCGTTCCCCAGTTCAGAGCTCGGACTGCTCTTATTTTCACTCCCCCTTTTCTTTTCTTTTCCTTCCTTCCCTCCCTCCCTCCCTCCTTCTCTGCCTCTCTTTCGTCCCCCCCCTCCCGGGATCCTTGCGGGTCGAAGGTTCTGCCCTGCCTTACACCAGCCGCCCACCTATGCCAAGGTCTCCCTGGCTTTTTCGCTCTCTGTAAGCAGCGGGCTCTCGGCAGCGCCGCCCCCCCCGGGGGCAAGAGGAGGACGAGTGAGAGGGGGGCGAAAATGCCGAACGCCCCCTCCGCCCCCCGCCCCCTCCGCCGACCACCGCCGCCGCCGCCATCAAAAAGCGGACCGAAGGGCGCAGGGAAACCCCTCGAATGTGCCGGCAGGGTTGTTCTGTGTTCCTCATGAACGGCGGGTCTCAGCAGCTGGCAAAGGGGCTGCAAAGAGAACCGCCTGCTTCCGTAAGGGACCTTGGTCCTTCCGCTCGGCGTCTTTCTTTTCTCCTTCTCCCCGGAGGAGGGGGAAACCTCTCCCAGACCTTCTCGAGATCGCTTCGGATTCAGTCCCTGGCTTTGTCTTTTGAATGGCAAATTCAACCCGCGTCCTTGGTTGGGGAGGGCGAGGGCGAGAGGAGGGCGGGAGAGGAGGGCGAGAGTGACAAACGCCCCCTCCGCCCCCACCGCGGGCAAGAGGAGGACGAGTGAGAGGGGGGCGAAAATGCCGGACGCCCCTCCGCCCCGCCTCCGCCGACCACCGCCGCCATCAAAAGGGGGCGGAAGAAAACGCGGGAGGCCAGCCGCCGCCCCAAAACGAGCCGGCCCAGCTGGCAAAGCATGCCGGCAGCATTTGGGCTCGTCCTGCCGGCACTTCACGGCGGCCTCCCCACCCACCCACCCACCCCACTGCCGCCGCACTCAATTTCGGCTGGAGAGGAGGCGAGTGACAACGCCTCCGCCTCCGAGGGCGAGAGGAGGACGAGTGAGAGGGGGGCGAAAATGCCGAACGCCCCCTCCGCCCCCCGCCCCCTCCGCCGCTGCCATCAAAAAGCGGCGGAAGAAAACGCCGCAGGGCCGCCGCCGCCCCAAAACCAGCCGGCCGAGCTGGGAAAGCATGCCGGCAGCATTTGGGCTCGCCCTGCCGGTAGACTCGAGTATAAGCCGAGGGGGCGCTTTTCAGCACAAAAAACGTGCTGAAAAACTCGGCTTATACTCGAGTATATACGGTACATACTTATGCTCATATATATGCTCATATATTATAGTTATTTCATGTTAATGCTTATATATACTGTTATGACAAAATAAATAAATAAAATAAAAAATAAAATAAAATAAAATGGCGGTGTTTCCTAAGAAAGACACAAGAAGTGGGAGTTTGCTTCCTAAGACTCTGTCCGGAAGCCCGGAAGCTCCATTCAGAAGTTCCTGCACCGATGTTAAGAATAGAGGAGGCATCTTCCTTGCAGCCATGGCACCAAAGGGCGCCTTTCTCCTTCTCACCTCATGTTGCTATTCTCCAGGGCTTCCTTGGAGCATGTTCCGAAAGCGTGTTGTGTGCATCACAAATAACCACAAAAGGCCTTCTTCTCTTCTCCCGCTTCCGTCAACCACATTCCCTGCAGTTCTGCTTCTTAGCCTCAGCAAATTTAAGGCGCGTGGACTTCACTTCCCAGAATTCCGCAGCCAGCGTATATTTGATTTATTGGCATCCTGACTTATTATTTTTATAAATAACTCGAGGCCGTTATAACATTTTATTTATTTTATTTATTTTATTAAATTTTTATACCGCCCTTCTCCCGAAGGACTCAGGGCGGTGTACAGCCAGAAATAAAATACAAGATATATACAATTAAAACGAATTAAAATGTAGCAAAATTACAAAAACGGCTGATAGTTAAAATTAAATTTAAAAATTTTAAATATTAATAAAACCCCAATTTAAAATCAAACTATTATGCCAGTCCCGCTTGAATAAATAGATATGTTTTTAGCTCATGACGGAAGGTCCGAAGATCAGGCACTTGACGTAGGCCAGGGGGGAGTTCATTCCAGAGCGTCGATGCTCCCACAGAGAAGGCCCTACTCCTGGGGGCCGCCAGCCGACATTGTTTGGCGGACGGCACCCTGAGGAGACCCTCTCTGTGAGAGCGTACGGGTCGGTGGGAGGCATAGGGTAACAGCAGGCGGTCTCGTAAGTACCCAGGTCCTAAGCCATGGAGCGCTTTAAAGGTGGTAACCAAAATCTTGAAGCGCACCCGAAAGACCACAGGAAGCCAGTGCAGACTACGGAGCAGTGCTGTTACGTGGGAGCCACAGGCGGCTCCCATTACTACTCGCGCAGCTGCATTCTGGACTAACTGCAGCCTCCGGGTGCACCTCAAGGGCAGCCCCATGTAGAGAGCATTGCAGTAATCCACCGGAGAGGTAACCAGAGCGTGAGTGACTGTGCATAAGGCATCCCGGTCAAGGAAGGGGCGCAACTGGCGGACCAAGCGAACTTGGTAAAGGCCCTCCTGGAGACGGCCGCCAGATGTTCATCAAGGACAGCCGTCCATCAGGAGGGCGCCCAAGTTGCGAACCACCTCCTTTGGGGCCACTAACTCGCCCCCAACAGTCAGCTGCGGGTGCAGCTGACTGTACCGGGGTGCCGGCATCCACAGCCACTCCGTCTTGGAAGGATTGAGCTTGAGTCTGTTTCTCCCCATCCAGACCCATACAGCTTCCAGACACCGGGACAGCACTTCGACCGCTTCGTTGGGGTGGTCCGGGGTGGAAAAATACAGCTGAGTATCATCAGCGTACAGATGATAACTCACCCCGAAACCACTGATGACCTCACCCAGCGGCTTCATATAGATGTTGAACAGGGTAGGCGAGAGAATCGACCCCTGAGGTACCCCACAAGTGAGGCGCCTCGAGGACGACCTCTGCCCCCCTGTCAACACCGTCTGCGACCGGTCGGAGAGATAGGAGGAGAACCACCGATAAACGGTGCCTCCCACTCCCAATCCCTCCAACCGGCGCAGCATGATACCCAACATACCCAACATGCCCAACAGGACTTCCTCCTCCTATTTTCTCCACAACCACCACCTTGTGAGGTGGGCTGGGCTGAGAGAGATGGACTGGCGCAAAATAACCCCACCGGTTTTCATGCCTAAGGTGGGACTAGAACTCACCGCCTCCTGGTGACTGACCCAAAGCCATCCTGATGGCTTTTGTGCTTCAGGCGGAACTAGACTTCATTGTGTCCTGGTGATTGGCTTTAAGTCACCCAGCAGGCTTTCATGGCTAAGGCAGAACTAGAACTCACCGTCTCCTGGTGATTGGCCCAAAGTCACCCAGTCGGCTTTCACGCCTAAAGTGGCACTAGAACTCAATGTCTCCTGGTGACTGATCCAAAATCAACCAGTCAGCTTTTGTGCCTCAAGTGGAACTAGAACTCACTATCTCCTGGTGATTAGTCTAAAGTCACTGAGGCAACTTTTGTGCCTAAGGTGGGACTAGAACTCACCGCCTCCTGGTGACTGACCCAAAGCCATCCAGCTGGCTTTTGTGCCTCAGGCGGAACTAGACTTCATTGTGTCCTGGTGATTGGCTTTAAGTCACCCAGCTGGTTTTCATGGCTAAGGCAGAACTAGAACTCACCGTCTCCTGGTGATTGGCCCAAAGTCACCCATGCCTGAAGTGGCACTAGAACTCAATGTCTCCTGGTGACTGATCCAAAATCACCCAGTCGGCTTTTGTGCCTCAGGCAGAACTAGAACTCACCGTCTCCTGGTGATTGACCCAAAGTCACCCAGTCGGCTTTCACTCCTAAAGTGGCACTAGAACTCAATGTCTCCTGGTGACTGATCCAAAATCACCCAGTCAGCTTTTGTGCCTCAAGTGGAACTAGAACTCAATGTCTCCTAGTGATTGACCCAAAGTCACCCAGTTGGCTTTCATGTCTAAAATGGGACTAGAACTCACTATCTCCTGGTGATTAGTCTAAAGTCACCGAGCCAACTTTTCTGCCTAAAGTGGGACTAGAACTCACCGTGTTCCGCTTTCAAGCCTGATGCCTTAACCACTAGACCAAACTCTCTCTCGCTGATGGACTTCAATTCCCAGAATTCCACAGCCAGTATATAAATGGATCGCAATTCCTACAATTTCTCATCCAACATAGATAGGCTTCAATGCCCAAAATTTCCTCAGCCAACAGATGGCTGTCTCCTCCCAGAATTCCCCAGGTACCTTAGAAGGACTTCAATTCCCAGAATTCCCTATCCAGCCTTACAGCAGGTTAAAAATATGAGCTGCACATTTATTATTTACAGCAACCAATGGGGTATAAAAAAGCATCTTATACCAAAAGCGAGATTAGATTATGGGTCTATTTGGGATCAAAAGGAAAAAACACAGGTTTCTGAGCGCAAGCTCCAAAATCTGATTTTTTCTTTTTTCGCTTCTAAACAGCTCTGAAAAACTTCACTTCTGGATGTGCAGCTCATAAGACTCCTGAACGATTTAGCATAAGAAGTTGCAGGAGGAAAGCTACCTTCGTCTGCTAAAATTAGGAATCTGCAAGTGCCTTTTCCAACCAACACAATTTATTCAAAAACCTCAGCTTTTGTAAGCTGTAATTTCCTCTGATTTTTCAGGGTAGCAAAGTTCTTTTCCAGTGCAAAAAATTACTGGCTATATAGAGTGTCCTCTTATTGCAGCTATAAATTGAGATGCAGAAGAAGAGACAGCTGTGCTATCTCCTTGCCGATCTCTTGAAATATTAATTAAATCCAGCATGTATAAAGAGGCAAGGAGAGAAAAGGGAACACTTGAACCGTTTATTTGAAGAAAAAAAAAAGAAAAGAAAACACACACACACACACACCCCAAGTTTCCCAACTGTTCTTTCTATTAAAATAAATCTTGCTTAGAGGAAAGTTTGTCCTTGCCTCTTCAGCTTTTAGCCTCCTCCAAACAACGTTGCTGATCATTTGCCATTTTAAAACCCTCCAGGAAGGTTCTCCGAATTTTGAAAGGTTTTGCAATCATATATAAAGGAAGTTTTGGGGGGGCTAAAAGCAAGAAGAATACAGGGATGGGGTCTCTGCTTCGTCCTTAAAGGGCAAAAATTAAGAAATTATGGCAAACAAAACAGAATCAGTGATTCAAGATTATAGTGCAGGGAATAGTATAGCTTTGAGCACAAAAACTCCCTTAAATCATTCTTCTGATAATTAGAATAGAATAGAATAGAATAGAATAGAATAGAATAGAATAGAATAGAATAGAATAGAATAGAATAGAATAGAATAAGAAATATGAATAAAATAGAATAGAATAGAATAAGAAATAAGAATAGAATAGAATAAGAAATAAGAATAGAATAGAATAGAATAGAATAAGAAATATGAATAGAATAGAATAGAATAAGAAATAAGAATAGAATAGAATAAGAAATATGAATAGAATAGTATAGAATAGAATAGAATAGAATAGAATAGAATAGAATAGAATAGAGAATAGGAAATAGAAAAATAGAATAGAATAGAATAGAACAGAACAGAGAATAGGAAATAGGAAAATAGAATAGAATAGAATAGAATAGAATAGAATAGAATAGAATAGAATAGAATAAGAAATATGAATAAAATAGAATAGAATAGAATAAGAAATAAGAATAGAATAGAATAAGAAATAAGAATAGAATAGAGTAGAATAAGAAATATGAATAGAATAGAATAGAATAAGAAATAAGAATAGAATAGAATAAGAAATATGAATAGAATAGAATAGAATAGGAAATAGAAAAATAGAATAGAATAGAATAGAATAGAATAGAACAGAACAGAGAATAGGAAATAGGAAAATAGAATAGAATAGAATAGAATAGAATAGAATAGAATAGAATAGAATAGAATAGAATAGAATAGAATAGAATAGAATTTATTGGCCAAGTGTGATTGGACACACAAGGAATTTGTCTTGGTGCATAAGTATCATTACCAGGAGTAAATTTTTGATCATAACCGGGCAGGGTTTTTCTCAAATTTGACAACTTTTAAGATGGGTGGACTTCAACTCCCAGAATTTCCCAGCCAGCATGGGGGATTCTGGGAGTTGAAGTCTATCCATCTTAAAGTTAGAATAGAATAACACGAGTTGGAAGGGACCTTGGAGGTCTTCTAGTCCAGCCCCCTGCCCAGGCAGGAAACCCTACAGCACTTCAGACAAATGATTATCCAATCTCTTCTGAAAAACTTCCAGTGTTGGAGCATTCACAACTTCTGGAGGCAAGTTGTTCCACTGGTTAATTCTTCTCACTGTCAGGGAATTTCTCCTTAGTTCTGAGTTGCTTCTCTCCTTGATAAGTTTCCATTGGTTGCTTCTTGTCTGGCCTTCGGGTGCTTTGGAAAATAGCTTGACCCCCTTCTCTCTGGGGCAGCCCCTCAAATATTGGAAGATGCTATCCTGTCTCCCCTGGTCCTTCTCTCCACTAGACTAGCCAGGCCCAGTTCCTGCAACCATTCATTGTATGTTTTAGCCTCCAGTCCCCTAATCATCTTTGTTGCTCTTCTCTGTACTTTTTCTAGAGTCTCAGCATCTTTTTTTACATCGTGGCAACGAAAACTGGACGCCGTATTCCAAGTGTGGCTTTACCAAGGCATTATAAAGTGGTATTAATATAGATGTTAATAGACAAAAGAGAATACAACAATTCTAGCCTGAACCACAATCTGGTTCTCCAACAACATCCACAATCAAACAGTCAAATGCCTAGGAAATTAACATTAATCAAGTTTTACCAGTTCTTCTTCTAACTAGAAGAATTCTGTCTCCAAACCTGGAGATTTCACACGGTTGTCTTCATCAGTGCAGCTTATGCCTAATTCTATCTTAAATACACCGACACAAAGCAACAATCACACACCACAATTTCCTCTCTGATTTCTACAGCAACGCTTCCTTCCCTTTCCAACATCTTAAAGTCCTTCGGGAGAAGGGCGGTATACAAATTAAAATATTATTAATATTAAATATTATTAAAAGGGGGTTGATGAACCAAAGGCGCTTTTTCAAAAACGCAACTGGATTTTCTTGGTTGTTGTTTTATTTTTCCCTTTGAAAACGTTTCGCTTCTCATCCCAGAAGCTTCTTCAGTTCTGAGAAGCGTCTTCGAGAACTGAAGAAGCTTCCTAAATGAGAAGCGAAACAATTTCAAAGGCAAAAAAGCAAGAAAGTCCAGTTTGCCTTCTTGAAGAAGCACCTTTGGGACAATCCTGACCTGGATGATTGACGATCTTCAGAGACATTTATCCAGGACCCACTGATGTACAGGGAGTCCTCGACTTACAGCAGTTCATTTAGTGACCGTTCAAAGTGACAACGGCACTGAAAAAAGTGACTTACGACCGTTTTTCACACTTAACGACATTTGCAGCATCCCCACGGTCACGTGATCAAAATTCAGAAGCTTGGCGACTGATTCATATTTATGACGGTCGCTGTGTCCTGGGCGGGGGGGTGGGGGGTTTAGCTGATCCCCTTTCGCCACATTCTGACCGTCCACCGGGAAGCCAGATTCACTTAACAACCGTGCACTACTGCAGTCATTCACTTTGCAACTCAGGCAAAGAACGGTCGTAAAATGGGACAAAACAGACTTTAACAAATGTTTCGCTTCGCAACAGAGACGTTGCGCTCAGTTGTGGTCGTAAGCCGAGGACTACCTCCATTTCTGTTTAATATCCGGCTGGAAGAGACAGCCATATTGACAAGGCGATTGATCGCAATCCAGCTTCTGTTCCCAGGTTATAAAGAATCTGCAATCCAGTTTCTGTGTCCTGAGGCTTTATGATCCAATCTCGGATCCCGCCATTGGGATTCACCCGTTCAAAATGGCCGTCCTGGCCCGCCGGTGACTCACCTTGGTAGTGTCATCATGTGACCGCTGGTATCGCTTCCACCGGCATCCATAAATTCCCGTCAGGCATGACAAACACAACTGGGGCTCGTAATATTGCAGGGGCTGGTGTTTAACCATGCTCTCCCAGCTGGCTGGTTGCAAGTGATCAGATGTCCATCAGGGCTTGCGAGATCCCTGCAAAAAGGAAAAAGAACTGGGTTAAATCCTGGAGCAACTCGGTTAGGAGAAACATCTCATGAAGGTTCCACCATTTTTCATCCGTCAAAGGTCTCCGACCTTGAAGATGGGAGGACTTCAACTCCCAGAATTCCCCAGCCAGCCAAGATGGACTTCAACTCCCAAAATTCCCCAGCCAAGATGGCTGGCTGGGGGAATTCTGGGAATTGAAGTCCACAGGTTGCCACGGTTGGAGAGCCCACATCTTCTTTCCAAAAACTCCACACTACTAACCAGAGCATACAGAACATGTGCTAGACCTATTCTTGAATACAGCTCGTCTGGAACCCTCACCACATCTCTGACATTAATGCAATTGAACGCGTCCAGAAATATTTTACAGGAAGAGTTCTACGCTCCTCTGAAAACAACAAAATACCTTATATACCACCAGACTTGAAATCCTGGGATTAGAAAACTTAGAACTCCGCCGACTCCGACAAGACCTGTGTTTAACACACAGAATCATCTATTGCAATGTCCTTCCTGTTGAAGACTACTTCAGCTTCAATCGCAACAATACAAGAGCAAACAATAGATTTAAACTTAATGTTAACCGCTTCAATCTTAATTGCAGAAAATATGACTTTTGTAACAGAGTTGTTAATGCTTGGAACGCACTACCTGGCTCTGTGGTCTCTTCTCAAAATCCCAAAAACTTCAACCAAAAACTGTCTACTATTGACCTCACCCCATTCCTAAGAGGACCGTAAGGGGCGTGCATAAGACACAAAAGTGCCTACCGTTCCTGTCCTATTGTTCCCTATCATTACATCAAATTAATATTGTTGTTGCATTCTTTTGCTTAAATATTATGTTTGTGTATACTGTTGTGACAAAATAAAATAATAAATAATAATAATCTAAGTCCCGCCATTAAGAAGGAAGGCAAGAAAAACCCATGACTGAAATTTGCTGTGGGGAGGGAAGGGCATCCACTAGGGGCACAGATTTACAGAGATCTATAAACCTCCATAGAATTCCACAATAAATCTGAATTACGTATTGAAATTACAAGAGTTGTAATTGCAGGACTCCCTAAACGGCCCCCAATTGTTAAGATGTTGAATCACACCTGGGGCCAAAGGTGATAAGTACAGGCATCCTGGCACTATCCATGATAATGGAAGCTTCACCTGTCGTAAGGTAAAGGTTTCTCCTGTCCAGTTGGGTCTGGCTCTAGGCGTTGGTGCTCATAACCATTTCCTAGCCAAGGGAACATTGCCCAAAGACACTTCCGTGGTCACGTGGCCGGCATGACTGTACGCCGAGCCAAATACAATGCTGTGACCGTTATCTACTCACATTTGCATGCTTTCGAACTGCCAGGTGGGTAGGAGCTCGAACAAGGAACGTGAACTCACACGTTGCACTGTGCTCGGGTCTCGAACCTCGACTGTCAGCTTTACAGTTGACAAAATCAGAGTCTTTAACCACTAAGCCATCTCCCCTTCTTGACTTTCGAACTGCTAGGTGGATAGGAGATCAAGCAAGGAACGTGAACTCACCCGTTGCATTGTGCTCGGGTCTCGAACCTCGACTGTCAGCTTTACAGTTGGCAAAATCAGAGTCTTTAACCACTAAGCCATCTCCCCTCCTTGACTTTCGAACTGCTAGGTGGACAGGAGCTGGAGCAAATGATGGGAGCTCACCCTGTTGTGCAGCGCTCTGGACTCGAACCCCAACTGTCAGATTTCCAGCTGACAAGCTCAGCCTCTTTAACCGCTGAGCCATCACACTTTCCTGACAACTGTCGTTATGGCCACAAAAATGCTATGAACCACAAGTCTGTTCTTAATTCACTGCTCTGCAGTGAAAAATTGTTAGCAACTCACAACTGCCGGCGCATCAGTTGGAACGCTTAAATCCAGGAATATCTCAAAAGGTTAACTCACAGCAACAGGGCCGATGTTTACAAAAACTGGGATGTTTCGTTACTCATCCAAGTTAACTTCTTCAGTCAAAATCAAATTTTGGGTAGGCAGAGAGTTAGAATGGATCAACTTTTGCCATATAGACCATGTTCTGTCCCCCTCGCCTCAGTCCAAGCGATGACTTAATTAGCCGGCACTATCAGCTCTGGCAGCAAACTAGCGAGCGTCTGCCAAGTGGCTCTGTTATCTCCCTTGATGCCAATGAGCCAAACAGTACTTCAGCTCTAGTCAAGCAGTTGATTTGCCTGCTACGAAAAGGATAGCAGCCCTTGCTGCTTTTATATCCTGTGGGGTGTGGCTCCATGATTCAGCACTTCCTAGCCCTGCCCCACCCCTGCTTCTGTTGTTCCCGCCTCTCCTGCCTACAAAACCTAGGGTCCAGCCAGGCCTGATTGCCATCAGCTGGGTCTGGAGGCGTGGCCTGGGGGGGGAAGAGTCAGGGGACGGAGGCCTCGTTATCTCCTCCACCTGGCCTGCCTCTGGCTCCTGGAGCTGATCCAGGGAAGCCGGTGCTCCCGAGGTAAGTCCTGATGGCTCTTCCCCCTCACTTTCCAAGTCACTTTCTGGCAGGGGGCCTGGCTCGGGGGGCGCAGACACAACAGACCAGGGGTCTCCAACCTTGGCAACTTTTAAGACTTGCGGACTTCAACTCCCACAAGTCGTAAAGTTGCTAGCTGAGGAATTCTGGGAGTCTGAAGTCCATAAGTCGTAAAGTTGCCAAGGTTGGAGACTCCTGGCATAGACTGCAGGGGGTTTCTCCCCAAAATTGCAGTCGGATGACTTAGGACACTGCAAATGGCCATCAATGCCGACTGGGTGCCGGCACGCTAGCAATGGGATCACGTGACCACAGGGGCAGAAAGTGGCCGTCGGAACAAGACCTTTGCTCAGGGTCCATCGTATCTTTGAACGGTCGTTAAGCAAGCAGCGATAAGTCAAGGACTACCTGTAGTGGCTTGAACTCCTTTCCTAATAGAGCTGTAATTGCAGAAAGAAGGGCTGATCAAATGTTATCCCTTCTACGTTCGTGGACATGTTTGGCTGTGTTACAAACCACTTCCCACGTATCTGAAGCCTCTCCTCCTCTTTGAGGAAAAGAGCTCTGAGCTGGGCTCCCTGCAGCTCTGGAAGGAAAGCTTATGAATGATTCAAGCCTCGGGTAGTGAGCTTTACAGGCGCAGAAATAAAACAGGAAGCAGGACGGAGAGAAATGAATTATTCACCTTTTGCAATGGGCACCAGAGGTGGGAGGGAGGGAGGGAGAGAGAGAATGAGAGAAACAGAGAGAGAAAGTGAGAGAAACAGAGAAACAGAAACAGAGAGAGAGAGAAACAGAGAGGGAGAGAGGAAAAGAGAGAGAGAGAAAGAGAGAAAGTGTGTGTGAGAGAGATAAGGAGAAAGAGAGAGAGAGGGAGGGAGAATATGAGAGAAACAGAGAGAAAGAGAGAGAAAGAGAGAAAAACAGAGAGGGGGGGAAAGAGGGAAAGAGAGAGATGGAGAAAGAGAGAGACAGTGAGAGAAAGATAAAGTGTGTGTGAGAGAGACAATGAGAGAGGGAGGGAGGGAGAGAGAATATGAGAGAAACAGAGAAAGTGAGAAACAGAGGAACAGAGAGAGGGGGAAGAGAGAGACAGAGAGGGAGAAAGAGAGAGACAGTAAGAGAAAGTGTGTGTGAGAGAGACAATGAGAAAGAGAGAGGGAGAGAGAATATGAGAGAAACAGAGAGAAAGAGAGAAACAGAGAGAAACAGAGAGGGGGGAAGAGAGAGGAAAAGAGAGAGGGAGAAAGAGAAAAACAAAGAGGAAGAGAAAGTGTGAGAGAGAGACAAGGAGAAAGAGAGAAAGAGGGAGGGGGAGAGAGAGAGAGAATATGAGAGAAACAGAGAGAAAGTGAGAGAAACAGAGAGAAACAGCGAGAGGGGGGAAAGAGGGAAAGAGAGAGAGGGAGAAAGAGAGACAATGAGAGAAAGAGAGGGAGAAACAGAGAATGAGAGAAACAGAGAAAAAGTGAGAGAAAGAGAAACAAACAGAGAGAGAGTGGGAAGAGGGAAAGAGAGAGAGGGAGAAAGAGAATGAGAGAAAGTGAGTGTGTGAGAGAGACAATGAGAAACAGAGAAAGTGAGAGACAAAAAAGAGAGACAATGAGAGAGAGAGAGAGAGAGAGAGAGAGAGAGAGAGAGAGAGAGAGAAATATCCAGAGCAATCCAAAAGCTTTCATGGAGCAATCCATCTTCTCTTCCAAGAGACCCCCAGTTATTTTACTTTGTGGATACGAAGTGCAAACTTTTCCCAACTGGGGAAGGCAGTACAGGTATAGTCCTTGACTTATGACCGCAATTCTTAAGTGTTGTACTTTATGATTCTTGATGAACGTATCTTTTCTTTTTATGAACACTGAGAGCGTATGCACCAAGACAAATTCCTTGTGTGCCCAATCACACTTGGCCAATAAAAATTCCTATTCTATTCTATTCTATTCTATTCTATTCTATTCTATTCTATTCTATTCTATTCTATTCTATTCTATTCTATTCTATGACCATCATTAAGTGTTGTACCTTGATGAACGTATCTTTTCTTCTATGTACACTGAGAGCATCTGCACCAAGACAAATTCCTTGTGTGTCCAATCACACTTGGCCAATAAAAAATTCTATTCTATTCTATTCTATTCAGCCAAAAATGTCCATTGCTCAGCGAGACAGTTGTTACGTGAGTTCTGCCCCATTTTACAACTTTTCTTGCCTCAATTGCTAAGTGAATCACTGCACTTGTTAGTAGTTAGTATTAAGCCCTGGTGGCGCAGTGGTGAGAATGCAGTATTGCAGGCTAATTCACTGCTCACTGCCAGCAGTTCGATCCTGACCGGCTCCAGGTTGACTCAGCCTTCTGTCCTTCCGAGGTCGCTAAAATGAGGAGCCAGATTATTGGGGGCAAGAGGCTGACTCTGTAAACTGCCTGGAAAGAGAGGGAGGGAGAAAGGAAGGAAGGAAGGAAGAAGATGGAAGGATAAAAGGAAGGAAGGAAGGAAGGAAGAAGATGGAAGGATAAAAGGAAGGAAGGAAGGAAGGAAGATGGAAGGAAGGAAGGAAGGAAGATGGAGGGATAAAAGGAAGGTAAGAAGATGGAAGGAAGGAAGAAAGATGGAAGGATAGAAGGAACGAAGGAAGGAAGGAAGGAAGGAAGGAAGGAAGATGGCACAGTGGTTAGAATGCAGTAATTCACTGATCACTGCCAGTAGTTCGATCCTGACCGGCTCCAGGTTGACTCAGCCTTCCGTCCTTCCGAGGTCGCTAAAATGAGGAGCCAGATTATTGGGGGCAAGAGGTTGACTCTGTAAACTGCCTGGAAAGAGAGGGAGGGAGAAAGGAAGGAAGGAAGGAAGAAGATGGAAGGATAAAAGGAAGGAAGGAAGGAAGATGGAAGGATAAAAGGAAGGTAAGAAGATGGAAGGAAGAAAGATGGATGGAAGGAAGGAAGGAAGGAAGGAAGGAAGGAAGGAAGGAAGGAAGGAAGGAAGGAAGGAAGGAAGGAAGGAAGGAAGGAAGATGGCACAGTGGTTAGAATGCAGTAATTCACTGATCACTGCCAGTAGTTCGATCCTGACTGCCTCCAGGTTGACTCAGCCTTCCGTCCTTCCGAGGTCGCTAAAATGAGGAGCCAGATTATTGGGGGCAAGAGGCTGACTCTGTAAACTGCCTGGAAAGAGAGGGAGGGAGAAAGGAAGGAAGGAAGGAAGAAGATGGAAGGATAAAAGGAAGGAAGGAAGGAAGGAAGGATAAAAGGAAGGTAAGAAGATGGAAGGAAGGAAGAAAGATGGAAGGATAGAAGGAAGGAAGGAAGGAAGGAAGGAAGGAAGATGGCACAGTGGTTAGAATGCAGTAATTCACTGATCACTGCCAGTAGTTCGATCCTGACTGCCTCCAGGTTGACTCAGCCTTCCATCCTCCCAAGGTCGCTAAAATGAGGAGCCAGATTGTTGGGGGAAAGAGGCTGACTCTATAAACCGCTTAGAGAAGGGGCTGGAAAGCGCCGTGAAGCAGTATATAAATCTAAGCGCTATGGCTAGTAAGCCCGTTGTTCTGGCTTCCCTACTGACTTTGCTGATCAGAAGGTCACAAAAGGCGCTCCAGGGCATTGCGACCGTCATAAATATGAGTCAGTTGCCAAGCATCCGAATGTAACTCACGTGACCCTGGGGGTGCTGCCAACAGTCACAAGTGTGAAAAACGGTCGTAAGTCACGTTTCTCCAGTGCCGCAGTTGCTTCAAACCATCACTAATTGGACTGCCGTAAGTCGAGGACTGCCTGTGCATGTTTTTACGGCCACTGGACCAGAAGGAAAGGTTTTGTTTTTTTTCTCTTGCCAATTTTTGGCTGTCTGGATCTTTTCCCTCTTAATGGCACCTCTGGTTCGAAGCCAAGACACTTTTAGTTTTGACAAGACCAGAGGGACAAATACTCGGGATGCCAAAAATAATCTCCTGGGTATAAATAGAATTCCCTAGAAAGGAATTCCAAGGAAAATCGTCTGGCTTCAAACACAGCTCAGTCATCCTGGAACGAAGGAAAGTTCGGAGGGACCTAGGAGATCATTTAGTCCAACCCCCTTGTCCAGGGATAGAATCCATTTTGTTGTTTGTTTGTTTGAACCTCATTTATTATTTTTTACAAATAACTCAAGGCAGTGAACATAACCCATACCTTCTCCTTCTCCTCCTACTTTCCCCACAACAACAGATCGGTGAGGTGTAGGTGGGTTGCGCTGAGAGAGAGGGACTGGTGCAAAGTCACCCAGCTGGCTTGCATCACTAAGGCAGAATTAGAACTCGCCGTCTCCAACACTGGAAATTTTTAAGAAAATGTTGGATAACCATCTGACTGAGATGGTGTAGGGTTTCCTGCCTGCGCGGGGGGTTGGACTAGAAGGCCTCCAAGGTCCCTTCCAACTCTGTTGTTGTTATGTTGTTATGTTATGTCTCCTGGTGATTGGCTCAAAGCCACCTGCTGCCTTTCATGCCTAAGCGGGACTAGAATTCACAATCGCCTGGTGATTGGCGAAGTCAATGCAGCCACCTTTCCTGGCTAAGGTGGAATTAGAACTCACTGTCTCCTGGTGATTGGCTCAAAGCCACAACTGCCTTTCATGCCTAAAGCAGAACTAGAATTCACAATTGCCTGATGTCAGAACTAGAATTCACAATCACCCAAAGTCACCCAACCGCCTTTCCTGCCTAAGGTGGAATTAGAACTCACAGTCTCCAGGTGATTGGCCCAAAGTCACCCAGCCACCTTTCCTGCCTAAGGCGGAACTAGAACTCACAGTCTCCAGGTGATTGGCCCAAAGTCACCCAGCCAACATTCGTGCCTAAGGCAGGACTAGAACTCATTGTCTCCTGATGATTGGCTTAAAGACCCAGCTGTCTTCCATGCCTAAGGCGGGACTAGAACTCACCGTCTCCTGGTGATTGGCCCAAAGCCACCCAACCAGCTTTCATGCCTAAGGAGGGACTAGAACTCACTGTCTCCTGGTGATTGGCTTAAAGTCACTGCTGTCTTTCATGCCTAAGGCGGGACTAGAACTCACCGTCTCCTGGTGATTGGCCCAAAGCCACCCAACCAGCTTTCATGCCTAAGGAAGGACTAGAACTCACTGTCTCCTGGTGATTGGCTTAAAGACACAGCTGTCTTTCATGCCTAAGGCGGAACTAGAACTCACCGTCTCTTGGTGATTGGCCCAAAGTCACCCAGTTCAGCTTTTAAGCCTAAAGTGGGACTAGAATTCACCGTCTCCTGGTTTCTAGCTCTGCACCTTCGCCACTAGACCACTGAAACTGCACTGCAATATGCAATAGGCTTATGACAGCTGAGTCCTAGATTTCTGTTGTTAAGCAAGGCAGTGGTTAAATGAATTTTGCCCCATTTTATAATCTTTCTTGGCCCTTTCTCAACACAATTTTATGGCTTTTTGGAACACAATCGGGGAGCAAATTACTGTGCATCGTGTGGCCATTCAGCAACACCGCAGCCCGTCATAAATACAAGCAGGTTGCCAAGTGCCCAAATTCCAATCATGTGACCCTCAGGATGCTACAACAGGTTGTACATGCGAGGACCAGGTTGCAAGTCACCTTTTCGTACGGTGACTAAACGAACGATTTGCAGATCGAACGTTACCTTGATAGTTTTTTAAAATGCGTTTATGTGCGCAGAAACAAATGACATTACTGTACGTTACACAAATCTCTCACTCCAATCAATGGAGCAACGTAGGAAGCTCCCACCAGGCAAGCGAGAGAAAGTTTGCAGCTATAAAAAAAAAAAAAAAAAAAGGCAGGCTAAATGCAGAAAAAAATCCAAAAATCTCTTTTAAGGAAAACAATCCCGGCAAATTAATCTTTGAGACAAGAGGCTGTGCAATTGGCCTCCAATTAGCCAGATGTGTTTTGCATGAGTAACCATGACATTTTTTTAAAAAAAATTACACACGCACTCACCCCAAATCCTATCTGAAGAGCTTAATAAAGGCGGAGATAATTGCAGCAAGAAACACATTTGTGGTTGTTAGGAACTCATTAGGGAAAGTAGGGGGGGGGGGAACTCTTCCTATTTGACACACCTGGAGAATCAAATCAGGAATCCCAAAAGTAAATCTTGTTTTCAACTGTACAGTCGTACTGACAATAAAACCCAATTTAATGCTTACAAAGTTGAAGACCTGTAAAATGTAGAGAGCAGGCGATTAAAATTATTATTATTATTATTATTATTATTATTATTATTATTATTATTATTATTATTATTATTATTATTATTAAAAGGAATGAAATGAGAATAAACATTTGCACTAAAATGTCAGTTATTCCAACACTGGAAATGTTTAAGAAAATGTTGGATAACCATCTGTCTGAGATGGTGTAGGGTTTCCTGCCTGGGCGGGGGGTTGGACTAGAAGGCCTCCAAGGTCCCTTCCAACTCTGTTGTTGTTAGGTTATGTTATGTCTCCTGGTGATTGGCTCAAAGCCACCTGCTTCCTTTCATGCCTAAGCGGGACTAGAATTCACAATCGCCTGGTGATTGGCGAAGTCAATGCAGCCACCTTTCCTGGCTAAGGTGGAATTAGAACTCACCGTCTCCTGGTGATTGGCTCAAAGCCACAACTGCCTTTCATGCCTAAAGCAGAACTAGAATTCACAATCGCCTGATGTCAGAACTAGAATTCACAATCACCCAAAGTCACCCAACCACCTTTCCTGCCTAAGGTGGAATTAGAACTCGCCATCTCCAAGTGATTAGCTCAAAGCCACCCAGCCACCTTTCCTGCCTAAGGCGGAACTAGAACTCACAGTCTCCAGGTGATTGGCCCAAAGTCACCCAGCCAACATTCGTGCCTAAGGCAGGACTAGAACTCATTGTCTCCTGATGATTGGCTTAAAGACCCAGCTGTCTTCCATGCCTAAGGCGGGACTAGAACTCACCGTCTCCTGGTGATTGGCCCAAAGCCACCCAACCAGCTTTCATGCCTAAGGAGGGACTAGAACTCACTGTCTCCTGGTGATTGGCTTAAAGTCACAGCTGTCTTTCATGCCTAAGGCGGGACTAGAACTCACCGTCTCCTGGTGATTGGCCCAAAGCCACCCAACCAGCTTTCATGCCTAAGGAAGGACTAGAACTCACTGTCTCCTGGTGATTGGCTTAAAGACACAGCTGTCTTCCATGCCTAAGGCGGGACTAGAACTCACCGTCTCTTGGTGATTGGCCCAAAGTCACCCAGTTCAGCTTTTAAGCCTAAAGTGGGACTAGAATTCACCGTCTCCTGGTTTCTAGCTCTGCACCTTCGCCACTAGACCACTGACACTGCACTGCAATATGCAATAGGCTTATGAGAGCTGAGTCCTAGATTTCTGTTGTTAAGCAAGGCAGTGGTTAAATGAATTTTGCCCCATTTTATAATCTTTCTTGGCCCTTTCTCAACACAATTTTATGGCTTTTTGGAACACAATCAGGGAGCAAATTACTGTGCATCGTGTGGCCATTCAGCAACACCGCAGCCCGTCATAAATACAAGCAGGTTGCCAAGTGCCCAAATTCCAATCATGTGACCCTCAGGATGCTACAACAGGTTGCAAATGCGAGGACCAGGCTGCAAGTCACCTTTTCGTACGATGACTAAACGAACGATTTGCAGATCGAACGTTACCTTGATAGTTTTTTAAAATGTGTTTATGTGCGCAGAAACAAATGACATTACTGTACGTTACACAATCTCTCACTCCAATCAATGGAGCAACGTAGGAAGTTCCCACCGCAAGCGAGAGAAAGTTTGCAGCTATAAAAAAAAAAAAAGGCAGGCTAAATGCAGAAAAATCCAAAAATCTCTTTTAAGGAAAACAATCCCGGCAAATTAATCTTTGAGACAAGAGGCTGTGCAATTGGTCTCCAATTAGCCAGATGTGTTTTGCATGAGTAACCATGACATTTTTTTTAAAAAAATTACACACGCACTCACCCCAAATCCTATCTGAAGAGCTTAATAAAGGCGGAGATAATTGCAGCAAGAAACACATTTGTGGTTGCTATGAACTCATTAGGGAAAGTAGGGGGGGGGGAACTCTTCCTATTTGACACACCTGGAGAATCAAATCAGGAATCCCAAAAGTAAATCTTGTTTTCAACTGTACAGTCGTACTGAAAATAAAACCCAATTTAATGCTTACAAAGTTGAAGACCGGTAAAATGTAGAGAGCAGGCGATTAAAATTATTATTATTATTATTATTATTATTATTATTATTATTATTATTATTATTATTATTATTATTATTAAAAGGAATGAAATGAGAATAAACATTTGCACTAAAATGTCAGTTATTCCAACACAAATCCCTAAAGCAGAGGTCCTCAAACTTGGCAGCTTTAAAACTTGTGGACTTCAACTCCCAGAATTCTCCAGCCAGCTATGCTGGCTGGAGAATTCTGGGAGTTGAAGTCCACAAGTCTTAAAGCTGCCATGTTTGAAGACCTCTGGCCTCGACAGCCACGGAAAACTACATCTCCCACAATGCCTTGAGAGCACCAGAGGGCATTATGGGAAAATTAACACATTACCAAGGCATTTCTAGATTTACAAGTAGTCCTCGCCTTACAACGGTTTGTCTAGCGACCATTCAAAGTTGCAACGTCACTGAAAAAAGTGACTTATGACCGTTTTTCATACTTACGACCTTGGTTAGCATCCCCATGATCATGTGATCAAAATTCAGGTACTTGGCCACCGGTTTATACTCATGACCGTTACATCACGTGATCCTTTGGTCAAGCCGGATTCACTTAACAACCTGGTTACTAACTTACCAATGGCAGTGATTCACTTAACAACCATGGCAAGAAAGGTCGTAAAACAGGGCGAAACTCGCTTTGAACAAAAGTCTCCCTTAACCACAGCACTGTTTGGCTCAGTTGCGGTCGTAAGTCGAGGACTACCTGTTTCAACTTCTTATATGTGTTAAGTTCCGTCAGCATAGAAAAATATGCAGCATTTTGAAATTTCAAGATAATCCTATTCCACAGCTGAAATGGCCTGGGAATAGCCCAGACCTTCACCCAATGGAAGATCTATGGAGCCAATTAAAGAAACTGGTTACTCAGAAGCAACCCAGCAATCAAACCCAGTTAATAGAAGCCATCATTCAATCTTGGTTTCACATTAGAACAGCTGCAGAACTCAAAGACTTGGTTCACTCCATGGGAAGACATTGTAAGGCCGTCATTCATGCTAAAGGTGACCCAACGAAGGATTCACTGACATGGGGATAATTTTTGTATATCTCATTTTTTCCATGTGTTTCCCTTTTCTTCTTTATACTGTCACTGCTATTCTAATAGCAAATCCTCCATAAAAGTTATTGAATGACATTCTTGATTCAATTATCTTTCCATTGATATATAATTTTATGGTACTACCCCTCCCCCCCAAAAAAAAGTGGTGTTATTAGCTAGTTTTAGAAAATACACTTTTCCCAAAAGGTTTCCACGATTTTGGCCGCTCCTGTATGCACAGAAATCCCACCACGGCCTCACCACGTGTAGGAAACAGGACCATGTGTTCCTTCTAAAGTGAAGAGACCCTCCACTGTTTCTCCAAAACCAGAAATAAATAAAATATCCTGAACAAGGCAAAGGCAGAAAATGGAAAATGTATTGATCCATGGCAGCAGATCAGAGAGAGAGAGAGAGCGCGCAACTGAGAGAAGGACGGTAGGATAATAATTGAGCAATTGTAGGACCTCAATTTAGAATAGAATAGAATAGAATAGAATTTTTTATTGGCCAAGTGTGATTGGACACACAAGGAATTTGTCTTGGTGCAGATGCTCTCAGTGTACATAAAAGAAAAGATACCTTCATCAAGGTATAACATTTACAACACAATTGATGATCAATATATCAATATAAATCATAAGGATTGCCAGCAACAAGTTATAGTCATACAGTCAAAAGTGGAAAGAGATTGGTGATGGGAACTACGAGACGATTAATAGTAGTGCAGATTCAGTAAATAGTTTGAGAGTGTTGAGGGAATTATTTGTTTAGCAGAGTGATGGCCTTCGGGAAAAAACTGTTCCTGTGTCTAGTTGTTCTGGTGTGCAGTGCTCTATAGCGTCGTTTTGAGGGTAGGAGTTGAAACAGTTTATGTCCAGGATGCGAGGGATCTGCAAATATTTCAGATAAGGTTGGGAATCAAAGTATGACACACAAAACTGAAGTCCATTGGATGCGGTGCATAGCCATCTTTTGGACAGGTAAGTCCTCAACGTACGGTCACAATAGAAGCCAAAGTGTCTGTTGCTACGCAAGACAGATTTTTAAGTGAGTCTTGCCCCATTTTACAACCTTTTGTAAAGGATGAAGAAGCAGAGAGGAAGGTGAGAAGAAAAGGGGAGGAGGGCGAGGAGGAGTGGAGAAGAGGAGGAGGTGGAGGAAGGGAAGAAGGAAAAGGGAGAGAGGGAAAAAGGGAGGAGGAGGAGAGAGGAAAAGAGGAAAAAAAGGAGGACGAGAGGAGGAGAGAGGAAGAGAAGAAAAAGGGAAGAGGAGGAGGAGAAGAGGAAAAGGAAAATGGGAGGAGGACGAAGGGAAGGAGAGGAAGAGAAGAAAGAAGGGGAGGAGGAAAAAGAAAAAAGGTCGAGGAGGAGGAAAGGAAGAAGGAAAGAGGAAGAGAAGAGGAAAAAGGGGAGGAGAGAAAGAGAAGAAAAGAAAAGAGAGCGATACAAAGAGAGACGGAGGAGGAAGGGAAGAAGGAAAGAGGAAGAGAAGAGGAAAAAAGGGAGGAGGAGGAGAGAGGAAGAGAAGAAAAGGGGAGGAGAAGGAGAAGGAGAAGAGGAGGAAGGAAGGAAGGAAAGAAGAACTTAACACAGTGTAAGCCGCCCTGAGTCTTCGGAGAAGGGCGGGATATAAATTCAAATAAAAAAAAAAAGAAGGAAAGAGGAAGAGGAAAAAGGGAAGGAGGAGGAGAGGAAGAGAAGGAGAGAGAGAGAGAGAGAGGAGGATGGGAAGAAGGAAAGAGGAAGAGGAGAGGAAAAAGGGGAGGAGAGGAAGAGAAGAGAGAGAGAGAGAGAGAGAGGAGGATGGGAAGAAGGAAAGAGGAAGAGAGAAGAGGAAAAGAGAAGGAGGAGGAGAAGAAAGAAGGAGAGAGAGAGAGAGGAGGAGGATGGAAGAAGAAAAGAGGAAGAGAAGAGGAAAAGAGAAGGAGGAGGAGGAGAGAAAGAAGGAGAGAGAGAGGAGGAGGAGGATGGGAAGAAGGAAAGAGGAAGAGAGAGGAAAAGGGAGGAGAGAAGAGAGAGAAGAAAAGAGAAATAAAAGAGAGACGAAAGAGGAAGGGAAGAAGGAAAGAGGAAGAGAAGAGGAAAAAGGGGAGGAGAAGAGAGGAAGAGAAGAAAAAGGGAGGACAAGAAGAAGGAGAAGAGGAGGAAGGAAGGAAGGAAAGAGGAAGAGGAAAAAGGGAAGGAGGAGGAGAGGAGGGGGGGAGAGAGAGAGAGAGAGAGACAGAGGAGGAGGATGGGAAGAAGGAAAGAGGAAGAGGAGAGGAAAAAGGGGAGGAGAGAAAGAGAAGAGAAGAAAAGAGAGAAATACAAAGAGAGACGAAAGAGGAAGGGAAGAAGGAAAGAGGAAGAGGAGAGGAAGAAGGGGAGGAGAAGAGAGGAAGAGAAGAAAAAGGGAGGACAAGAAGAAGGAGAAGAGGAGGAAGGAAGGAAGGAAGGAAGGAAAGAGGAAGAGGAAAAAGGGAAGGAGGAGGAGAGGAGGGGGGGAGAGAGAGAGAGAGAGAGAGACGGAGGAGGAGGATGGGAAGAAGGAAAGAGGAAGAGAAGAGGAAAAAGCAGAGGAGGAGTAGAGGAAGAGAAGGAGAGAGAGAGAGAGAACTAAATTTAATACAGTGGTCTGATTTTGGAGTGACAGGAGTAGCCAAACTTTCCTTTCGTCTGTCTACTTACAACATCCACAATTTCTGCCTTACAAGAAACTCCTCTGAACACCGATCGTAAATGAAAAGAGAAGGGAGCAATTTTTCCTGCTTCTGCCTAAGCCAGCAAAGTCCTTCTTTATTTATTTTTTAAATTTATTTTTGGGGTTCCCCTTTTAGCCGGCTGGTGGACGTATCTGGGATTTTTTTGGGTGGGGCAGAAAAACAGGAACCAGGGCCAATTTGAACCCCAGATTCCAGCGAAGGAATCAGCCAACATTTTCTTTGTAAAGGGATGATGATTCAAACACGCAGGCCGTGAAATGAGGGGCCTGGTTTGTTTCCGTCATTCGGGGAAGGGGGGTGAAAACGTTACTCACCCCCTCTTTCCTCTGCAGATGCAAAAAATAAAACCTTTCCCCAGTTTCATCCTTAGCTGCTAAATTCCTAGAAAACTTGTAAAGGCAGTCCTCGACTTACGACCACAATTGAGCCCCAAGCACCCAATGTCTGTCCCTTATGCGAGACATTTGTGAAGCGAGTTTCGCCCCATTTTACATCCTTTCCTTGCCACGGTTGTTAAGCGAATCACGGCAGTGGTAAACTCGGCGACACGGTTGTTAAGCGAATCACGGCAGTGGTTAACTCGGCGACACGGTTGTTAAGCGAATCACAGCAATGGTTAACTCAGCGACAGGGTTGTTAAATGAATCACAGCAGTGGTTAACTCAGTGACACGGTTGTTAAGCGAATCACGGCAATGGTTAACTCGGCAACACGGTTGTTAAGTGAATCACGGCAATGGTTAATTCGGCAACACGGTTGTTAAGCGAATCACGGCAATGGTTAACTCGGCAACCCGGTTGTTAAGCGAATCACGGCAGTGGTTAACTCAGTGACACGGTTGTTAAGCGAATCACGGCAAAGGTTAACTCAGCGACAGGGTTGTTAAGTGAATCACGGCAGTGGTTAACTCAGTGACACGGTTGTTAAGCGAATCACAGCAATGGTTAACTCAGCGACAGGGTTGTTAAGTGAATCACGGCAGTGGTTAACTCGGAGACACAGTTGTTAAGCGAATCACGACAGTGGTTTAACTCGGCGACACGGTTGTTAAGTGAATCTGGCTTCCTCATTGACTTTGCCAGTTAGAAGGTCGCAAAAGGGGATCACAGGACAATCCCCCCCACCCCATCTTGGACATGGCGACCGTCATAAATACAGGTTGTCCTTAAGTTACAAACATAACTGAGCTCCGACCTTACGTTGCTAAATGAGATATTTGTTAAATGAGCTTTGTCCTGTTTTACAGCCTTCCTTTGCGCAGTTGCTAAGCGAATCACTTAACTCGGTCGTTAGGTGAATCTGGGTTCCCCGTTGACTCTGCTGGTCAGAAGGTCACAAAAAAGGGATCACGTGACTCCGGGACACCGTCGTAAATACGAGTCAGTGTGCCAAGTGTCTGGATTTAGATCACGTGACCGTGAGGAAGCAACGGTCGTAAGGGTGAAAAACGGTCATAAGTCCCTTTTTTTCAGTGCCGTTATTTCAAACGGTCACTAAATGAACTTTCGTAAGTCAAGGACTAGCTGTCGAGAAAACCTATGTTTTAAAATATTGTTTCTCAATTTTGGTCACTTTAAGAGAGATGGACTTCAACTCCCAGAATTCCCCAGAAAGAATAGAATAGAATAGAATTTTATTGGCCAAGTGTGATTGGACACACAAGGAATTTGTCTTGGTGCAGATGCTCTCAGTGTACATAAAAGAAAAGATACCTTCATCAAGGTACAACATTTACAACACAATTGATGGTCAATATATCAATATAAATCATAAGGATTGCCAGCAACAAGTTATAGTCATACAGTCATAAGTGGAAAGAGATTGGTGATGGGAACTATGAGAAGATTAATAGTAGTGCAGATTCAGTAAATAGTCTGACAGTGTTGAGGGAATTATTTGTTTAGCAGAGTGATGGCCTTCGGGAAAAAACTGTTCTTGTGTCTAGTTGTTCTGGTGTGCAGTGCTCTATAGCGTCGTTTTGAGGGTAGGAGTTGAAACAGTTTATGTCCAGGATGCGAGGGATCTGCAAATATTTTCACGGCCCTCTTCTTGATTCGTGCAGTATACGAATATATATTAAAGTGACCAAGGTTGAAAAACATCATTTAAAAAGAAATCATCTAAAACTCTTTGAGGGTTACGAGAACAAATTGACATGTTTTTCTTTCAAACGACGGGATTTGGGGGGGGAAGAGAAAACAATGCAGGGAGACAGAATAGCCCTTTTGCGCATTTATCTCCACGCTGCGCAACGCCCATCAATTCTTTATGAGGAGCAACCGCACCAGGAGAACTTATTCGACAAAAAGGCAGGACTTCTATTTAATCAAAATGCTTTTAAGAAATTGAGGGAAGGGCGGGGTGGGAGGGGGAGGAGGAGGAGGAGGAGGAGGCATTTCTGCATTATTCCACTTAGCCGTCTCCTCTGCGGTGTTCCTCCTTTAATAACGGCAATTTCTTCCCCCACAACCGACCCCGCTCGCTTCCTGTAAAGCAGCATTAAAGTTCTCAACTTGCCAGCTGATGGGAAGAAGGGGAAAGTAAGAAAAGGAGGGAGGGGGCAAAGAGATATGTAAGCTGGATGGAAGGGACAGAGAAAGGGAGAGAGAGAGAGAGATGGGAGGGGGTGGGAAGGAAGGAAGGAAGGAAAAGAGGGAGGGAGAGAAAGGAAGAGAGAAGGAAGGAACAAGAGATGCTGAGCTTATCGAATCCGTAGTATAGGTCTCCGGGGTGAAATGCTCCCAGTTCGGACCGGATCACTCGATCCAATAGCGATGGCAGCAGGTGGTTCAGAGAATCGGTAGCAAAAAAATCCCTGCTGTACACCCCAGCTGAGCTGCGCGATCATCAGAGGGTGGTTGTTTTTTTTTTTTTACTTTTAAAAGCATTTTTTTCTTCCGCCGAAAAAATGCTTTTAAAAGTAAAAAAAAAAAGAGCCTCTGATGAGTTTGCTAGAACCCTTTAAAAGCATTTTTTTCTACAACCTCTTCGGCCGAAGAAGCTGTAAAAAAAAATGCTTTTAAAGGGTTCTGGTGATCAGGCAACTCGGCTGGGATCGCCAGAACTCTTTAAAAACATTTTTTCTACAGCCTCTAAAAAAAAAAATGCTTTAAAAAAAAAAGAGTTGGCCACGCCCACCCAGTCACATTACCACCACTACCACCAAGCCGCCCACAGAACCGGTAGTAACGAATTTTACATTTCACCCCTGGGTTGGACTAGATGGCCTCCAAGGTCCCTTCCAACTCTTGTTACTCTTTAAGCAGAGAAAGGGAAGAGAGGAGGGGAAGGGAGGGAGAGTGGAAGGAAAAAAGGAGAGGAAGGAAGGAGAGGAAGAAGGAAAGAACAGGAAAAGGAAGGAAGGAGACAGGGAGAAAGGAGAGGGAAGAAAGGAGGAGGAAGGAGGAGGAGGGAGGGAGGAGGAAGGAGGGAGGAAGAGAGAGGGAGGAAGGAAGGAGGGAGGAGAGAAGGAAGGAAGGAAGGGAGGAGGGAGGAGGAGGAAGAAGGAAGGAAAGGAAGGAGGAAGAGAGGGAGGAGGAAGGAAGAGAGGAGGAGGAAGGAAGGAGGAAGAAGGAAAAAAGGAAGGAGGAGGAGGGAGGAAGGAGGAGGGAGGAAGAGAGGGAGGGAGGAAGGAAGGAGGAGGGAGGAAGAGGGAGGAGGAGGAAGGAAGGAGGAGGGAGGGAGGAAGAGAGGAGGAGGAAGAGAGGAGGAAGGAAGAGAGGAGGAAGGAAGGAAGGAGGGAGGAGGAAGGAAGGGAGGAGGGAGGAGGAAAGGAGGGAGGAGGAGGAGAGGAGGAGGAGGAAGAGAGGAGGAGGAAGGAAGGGAGGAAGAGAGGAGGAGGGAGGAAGAGAGGGAGGAGGAGGAAGAGGAGGGAGGAGGGAGGAGGAAGGAAGGAAGGAGGAGGAGGAGGGAGGAAGGGAGGAGGGAGGAGGAAGGAGGAGGAGGAGGAGGAAGGAAGGAGGAAGGAGAGAGGGAGGAGGAAGGAAGGAAGGAGGAGAGAAAGGAAGAGAGAAGGAAGGAACAAGAGATGCTGAGCTTATCGAATCCGTAGTATAGGTCTCCGGGGTGAAATGCTCCCAGTTCGGACCGGATCACTCGATCCAATAGCGATGGCAGCAGGTGGTTCAGAGAATCGGTAGCAAAAAAATCCCTGCTGTACACCCCAGCTGAGCTGCGCGATCATCAGAGGGTGGTTGTTTTTTTTTTTTTACTTTTAAAAGCATTTTTTTCTTCCGCCGAAAAAATGCTTTTAAAAGTAAAAAAAAAAAGAGCCTCTGATGAGTTTGCTAGAACCCTTTAAAAGCATTTTTTTCTACAACCTCTTCGGCCGAAGAAGCTGTAAAAAAAAATGCTTTTAAAGGGTTCTGGTGATCAGGCAACTCGGCTGGGATCGCCAGAACTCTTTAAAAACATTTTTTCTACAGCCTCTAAAAAAAAATGCTTTTAAAAGTAAAAAAAAAAAAAGAGTTGGCCACGCCCACCCAGTCACATTACCACCACTACCACCAAGCCGCGCCCACAGAACCGGTAGTAACGAATTTTACATTTCACCCCTGGGTTGGACTAGATGGCCTCCAAGGTCCCTTCCAACTCTTGTTACTCTTTAAGCAGAGAAAGGGAAGAGAGGAGGGGAAGGGAGGGAGAGTGGAAGGAAAAAAAGGAGAGAGGGAAGGAAGGGGTAGAGGGGAAGAAGGAAAGAACAGGAAAAGGAAGGAAGGAGACAGGGTAGAAAGGAGAGGGAAGAAAAGGAGGGAGGAAGGAAGGGAGGGAGGGAGGGAGGGAGGGAGGAAGGAAGGGAGGAAGGGAGAGAGGGAGGAGGAAGGAAGGAAGGGAGGGAGGAAGAGGGAGGAGGGAGGGAGGAAGGAAGGGAGGGAGGAGGGAGGGAGGAGGAGGAAGAGAGGGAGGAGGAAGGAAGGAAGGAAGGGAGGGAGGAAGAGAGGGAGGAGGAGGGAGGGAGGAAGAGAGGAGGGAGGAAGGAAGGAAGGAAGGAGGAAGAAAGGAAGTACAATTGGATGGAATGGAAGGAGGGAAAGCAGGAGTGGGGAAAAGCAAGGAAACCAGAGCAAAAGAAAAGAAGAAAGGAAGGAAGGAAGGAAGGAAGGAAGGAAGGAAGGCAGGCAGGCAGGCAGGCAGGCAGGCAGGCAGGCATGAAGGGAAAGGAAGGAGGGAGGGAGGGAGGGAGGGACACTTATTTGACACCTTTGAAATGTGCCAGAGGCTTCTCTGTACTACACACACACAAACCAGAGCAAGGCCCACCCAGCCCACAATGGTGTTTTGTGTTTTTGCCGCCAGCCTGCAGGGGAAAGAGGAGGGGGGGCTGCTTTGAACCGTCCCCAGATGCCTCCTGGAAGCCAGGAAGAGGCCAGCAGAACAAAGGGCCTCTGAGGCAGATCAAAGCCCCCGGGTGACCTTCCCGCAAACCTGAGACGATCCGGGACCAGCCGCCACCATTCACATCCAAGAGGTGCTGCTTTCTTCCCCGAAGGGATTGTGTATCGCCAGCTAATGGTGGTCGGAGGACAATTGAGGGTTTCTTTTCTCTTCCTAGAATAGCACAACTGTGTCCCATACCGGGAGGGGACGGCTACATCACAAAGCTTTGCGGGGTCACAACCTTGGATCAAGGAACACGCAACGTTGGCCAAGGAACGCACAACATTGGTTAAAGAATACACAACCTTGGATCAAGGAACACTCAACGTTGGTCAAAGAACATGCAACATTGGTCAAGGAACACACAACGCTGGCAAAGGAATATGTTGTGACTCCAGCCCCCGAACCTGGCCCCATGCCCAGAAGTGACTTGGAGCCGGGCCTCCTGCCAGAAAGTGACTTGGAAAGTGAGGGGGAAGGGCTGTCAGGACTTACCTCGGGAGCACCGGCTTCCCTGGCTCAGCTCCAGGAGCCAGAAACAGGCCAGGTGGAGGAGATAACGAGGCCTCCATCCCCTGACTCTTCCCCCCCCAGGACACACCTCGAGATCCAGCTGATGGCAATCAGGCCTGGCTGGACCCTAGGTTTCGTAGGCAGGAGAGGCGGGAACAACAGAAGCAGGGGTGGGGCAGGCGTAGGAAGTGCTGAGTCATGGAGTTACAGGATATAAAGGCACCCAGAGCTGCTGTGCCTCGTCGTAGCAGACAAATCCCTGGATTGACTAGAGCTGAAGGTTGTGACTCACCAGCGTCGTGGAAGATAACGAGGGCTCTTGGCAGACGCTGGCTCTTTTGCCGCCAGAGCTGATAGTGCCGGCTAATTAAGCCATCATTCGGAAGGAGGCGGAGGAGGACAGAACAGAACAGGATGGTGCCCATCAAGGCCGACGGCTGAACCGATGCTCCCACATGAGACCCCAAAAATAATTACAAGTATTCCTCGACTTAAGACCATGTGATCATGGGGATGCAGCAATGGTCATAAGTGTGAAAACTCATCGTAAGTCACTTTTTTCAGTGACTTCAGAAAATTAATTGCAGGTATTCCTTGACTTATGACCAGAATGGAGACCAAAATTCATCTTGCTAAGGGAGACTGTTGTTAAGTGACTTTTGTCCAATTTTACAACCTTTCTTGCCACGGTTGTTAAGCGAATCACTGCAGCTGTTAAGTTAGCCACACGGTTGTTAAATGAACCTGGCTTCCCCATTGATTTTGCTTGTCAGGGGAATCATATGATCCCGGGACACGGCAACCATCATAAATATGAATCCGAAGTATCTGAATTTTGATCACCTGATGATCTTTTAACCGGGGTTTTATTATTTTAGGGTTTGTAATTTTAAATTTTAAATCTTTTAATTGGCCATTTTTCTAATATGCTCGGTTTTAAATTGTTGTTTTAATTGTATATTTTTTATGTTTTTTATCTTTTGGCTGTACACCGCCCTGAGTCCCTTGGGAGAAGGGCGGTATAAAAATTTAATAAATAATAAATAATAATAATAATAATGATGAGGATGCTGCAACGGTCGTAAGTGTGAAACCGCGGCCCGTTAAGTCACTTTTTTCAGGGACTTCGATCTGTCACTAAACAAAACGACTGCAAGTACGAAGACTACACAACCCTCTGGACTCACAAATCATGCCGACTGTAAAGTGTGGGAGGTTTGCTACGATGTGAGGAACAGCAGAACAAGCCAGATTGGGTGGGTTCAAATACTAGCGCGGCTGCATATTTAATAAATGAATAAATTTAGTGACTTATGTATTCATTTATTCACTTCCAGGAAGTAAAGCCCCACAATTTTCCATTGGGGTCAAACTTGCAGGAATTTTTTAAAAAACAGAATCAAAGTATTAACAACCCCCAATTAATCTAATTAATGCCCTGGTAAAAAATTAAACTTTAAAGTCAAGGAATTAGCAAGTAAAACGTTTCAGAGTTAACAATTAACTTTAGAACTTGTAGGTCAGGCTTCCTTGGCCCTGTTCACCCCATACATGAGACCCCAAAAATAATCCTCGATTTATGACCATGTGATCATGCAGCAATGGTCGTTAAGTGTGAAAACTCATCATAAGTCACTTTTTTCAGTCCTCAAACTTGGCAGCTTTAAGACTTGTGGACTTCAACTCCCAGAATTCTCCAGCCAGCATAGCTGGGAGTTGAAGTCCACAAATCTTCAAGCTGCCAAGTTTGGGGACCTCTGCCGTACACCCCAGTTCTCTATTTTCGGGAAGGAGAAGCAGAATATAACTGTCTATAACTGTCTGGTTCGGTTCTGCAACCCAACAAGAAAGACACAGACTTCAGAGGATAATTAGAACTGCAGAAAAAATAATTGCTACCAACCTGCCTTCCATTGAGGACCTGTATACTGCACGAATCAAGAAGAGGGCCATGAAAATATTTACAGATCCCTCACATCCTGGACATAAACTGTTTCAACTCCTACCCTCAAAACGACGCTATAGAGCACTGCACACCAGAACAACTAGACACAAGAACAGTTTTTTCCCGAAGGCCATCACTCTGCTAAACAAATAATTCCCTCAACACTGTCAGACTATTTACTGAATCTGCACTACTATTAATCTTCTCATCGTTCCCATCACCAATCTCTTTCCACTTATGACTGTATGACTATAACTTGTTGCTGGCAATCCTTATGATTTATATTGATATATTGACCATCAATTGTGTTGTAAATGTTGTACCTTGATGAACGTATCTTTTCTTTTATGTACACTGAGAGCATCTGCACCAAGACAAATTCCTTGTGTGTCCAACCACACTTGGCCAATAAAAATTCTATTCTATTCTATTCTATTCTATTCTATTCTATTCTATTCTATTCTATTCTATTCTATTCAGAAAAGGAACAGTTTGAGGCAGGGGTCTCCAACCTTGGTCCCTTTAAGACTTGTGGACTTCAACTCCCAGAGTTCCTCAGCCAGCTTTGCTGGCTGAGGGGCTCTGGGAGTTGAAGTCCACAAGTCTTAAAGGGATCAAGGTTGGAGACCCCTGGTTTGAGGTGCCTCTGTGCAACAGCAGAGTTCCACACACACACCCAAGCCTGACAGGGAATTACAGATAGCCCTCGACTTACGACCACAATGGAACCCAAAATTTATGTCGCTGAGTGAGACATTTGTTGAATGAATTTTGCAACATTTTACGACCTTTCTTGCCGCCGTTGTTAAACACCGTTGTTAAGCGAATCTGAACTTCCCCGTTGACTTTACCGGTCAGAAGGTCGCAAAAGGGGATCACCGTCATAAATACGAGTCAGTTTGCCATATGTCTCAATTCTGATCATGTGTCCACGGAGAAACGGAAACGGTCGTAAGTGTGAAAAATGGCCACAAGTCATTTTTTTCAGTGCTGTTGTAACTTCGACCGGTCACTAAATGAACTGTTGTAAGTCAAAGATTACCTATATTGGTATTATCGTTGCTTTCTTTTGGCAGAGTTGTTCTACAGGTAGTTTTTGACTTACAACCATTCATAGTTAACAACAGTATGGGAGAACTTGACTTTATGACTATTTTCCACACTTACGACCGTGGCAGCATCCCCAGGGTCACATGATCAAAATTTGGATGCTTGGAAATTGATTCACATTTATGTCCAGGAGTCACCCTTTTGTCGACCTTCTGACAAGCAATGGGGAAGCCAGATTACTAACTCAACAACTGGGCCTCTGGTGGCTCAGACTGCTAAGACAGTCTGTTATTAACAGCAGCTGCTTACAATTACTGCAGGTTCAAGTCCCACCAGGCCCAAGGTTGACTCAGCCTTCCATCCTTTATAAGGTAGGTAAAATGAGGACCCAGATTGTTGGGGGCAATAAGTTGAGTTTGTATATAATATACAAATGGATGACGACTATTGCTTAACACAATGTAAGCTGCCCTGAGTCTTCGGAGAAGGGCGGGATATAAATGCAAATTAAAAAAAAACAAAACCTGCATTGATTCACTTAACAACGGTGGCAAGAAAAGTTGTAAAACGGGTTGTAAAAGTTGCAAAGTTTGTAAATTTTCCAAAAGTTGTAAAATTCACTGAGCCACTGCCTCGCTTAGCAACGAAATGCTGGGCTCATTTGTGGCTCTTAAGTAAAGGACTCCCTGTAGATGAATAATTCTGAATTAAAGTCAATGACCCAGATATAAAACACTCCCATTTAGAACATTAATTGGCCCTTAATTGAGTCTAGTAGCCCTTATAGTATGACTATAACTTGTTGCTGGCAATCCTTATGATTTATATTGATATATTGACCATCAATTGTGTTGCAAATGTTGTACCTTGATGAACGTATCTTTTCTTTTATGTACACTGAGAGCATCTGCACCAAGACAAATTCCTTGTCCAATCACACTTGGCCAATAAAAATTCTATTCTATTCTATTCTATTCTATTCTATTCTATTCTATTCTATTCTATTCTATTCTATTCTATTCTATGACCATCATTAAGTGTTGTACCTTATGATTCTTGATGAACGTATCTTTTCTTCTATGTACACTGAGAGCTTATGCACCAAGACAAATTCCTTGTGTGTCCAATCACACTTGGCCAATAAAAAATTCTATTCTATTCTATTCTATTCTATTCTATTCTATTCTATTCTATTCTATTCTATTCTATTATATTATATTCATGCATAGACACCAAACCAGGCAGGTTCATTTTCTTCCTGTCATCGAAAATGGCAAGTAAGAAGGGGGGAAATGCCAAGATGGAGATGAGGAAAATGCTAATTTTATTAGAAAGGAAAGCACAGAAGAAGGGAAAAATACAGATGGATGGATGGAATTAAGAAAAAAAAATCACTTGGTGAGGGGGGGAAAAACGAGAAAGAAACTTCAACAGCCATAAAAAGTTAAAAATTCACCAGGCAATCAGATCCTTTAAAAAAAAAAAAAGCAAAATAATTTAAAAGTGTCTATCTTGTTCAGCAATAGGGTTTAACACAGGTAAGTCCTTGACTTACAGCAGTTCATTTAGTGACTGGAGTTACAACGGCACTGAAAAGAGGCACTTATGACCGTTTTTCACACTTACGACCGTTGCAGCATCCCCAGGGTCACGTGATAAAAATTCAGACGCTCGCCCAGTGACTCGTATTTATGACGGTCACAGTGCCCTGGGGGTGGGGGTGGGGTCACTTTTGCGACCTTCTGACAAGCAAAGTCAATGGGGGAAAAGCCAGATTTGCTTAACAACCGTGTCACTGACTTCACAGCTGCACGGATTCACTTAACAACCGTGGCCGGAAAGGTCTTAAAAACGAGGCAAATATTCCCTGAACAACTTTCTTGCTTAGCGACGGAAATTTGGGGGCTCTCAATTGTGATCATTAAGGCGAGGACTAAATGTACATGCCCGTCGTTTTTTGTTTTTTTTTTTTTAAAAAAGGAGGATTTTCACCCTGGTTGGTAAAAATCTCTCAGCCCAAAACAATATGTTTTGGAGGGATTAATAATAATAATAATAATAATAAAAATAAAAAGACCTCATCAAGGCTTTTAATCAGACCTAAAATAGCTTGCTGGAGTTCTGCAGCAAGGGGAAAATTTATTCCCCTTTTGAGACATGGTTTGTTTCTCTCCCAGAGGCTTTCATTATTTTCAGACAATTGAAATTTAAGAAAGGCTCCTCCGATTGTTTTTGCTTTATTTCTCTATGAGAATCTTGCCCGGCATAGAAAAAAAAAAATAATACGAACTGCATGGAGCCAGCTGGATATTTATTCATTCCTCCCTTCGGAGATAGCAGCACATTCAGAACAAGGGGAGGATTATTAAGGGTTTTTCAAGGTTTACAGCTTTCTGAGGGGTGGCCATTAACTCCCCAGAAGGTCCCAGCCAGCACGGTGGACTACAACTCCCAGAATTCCCCTATCAGCCCGAGTGGACTACAACTCCCAGAACTCCCTCATCAGTTAGGCTACAACTCCCAGAATTCCCCCATCAGCCTGAGTGGACTACAACTCCCAGAACTCCCTCATCAATTAGACTACAACTCCCAGAATTCCCCCATCAGCCTGAGGGGATTACAACTTCCAGAATTCCTGTTATCCTAACTCCCCAGAAGGCCCCAGCCAGCATGGATGGACCACAATTCCCAGAATTCCTCTATCAGCCCGAGTGGACTACAACTCCCAGAACTCCCTCATTAGTTAGACTACAACTCCCAGAATTCCCCCATCAGCCTGAGTGGACTACAACTCCCAGAACTCCCTCATCAGTTAGACTACAACTCCCAGAATTCCCCCATCAGCCTGAGTGGACTACAACTCCCAGAACTCCCTCATCAGTTAGACTACAACTCCCAGAATTCCCCCATCAGCCTGAGCGGACTACAACTTCCAGAACTCCTGTTATTCTAACTCTCCAGAAGGCCCCAGCCAGCATGGATGGACCACAATTCCCAGAATTCCTCTATCAGCCCGAGTGGACTACAACTCCCAGAGCTCCCTCATCAGTTAGACTACAACTCCCAGAATTCCCCCATCAGCCTGAGTGGACTACAACTCCCAGAACTCCCTCATCAGTTAGACTACAACTCCTAGAATTCCCCCATCAGCCTGAGTGGACTACAACTTCCAGAATTCCTGTTAGCCTAACTCCCCAGAAGGCCCCAGCCAGCATGGGTGGATTACAACTCCCAGAATTCCCCCATCAGCCTGAGTGGACTACAACTCCCAGAACTCCCTCATCAGTTAGACTACAACTCCTAGAATTCCCCCATCAGCCTGAGTGGACTACAACTTCCAAAATTCCTGTTAGCCTAATATCCCAGAAGGCCCCAGCCAGCATGGGTGGAAGGAAGAGAGAGAGAAAGGAAAAAGGACAGAGAAAGAAATGAGAGAAAGAGCGGAAAGAAGAAGGAAGGAGAGAACAGAGAAAAAGAGAACAAGAGAGAGAGAGAAAGAAGGCAAGGAAGGAAGGAAGAAAAGAGAGAAGGAGAGATAGAGAGAGAAAGGAAAAAGGACAGAGAAAGAAATGAGAGAAAGAGAGAGAAGGAGATGGAGGAAGGAAGGAGAGAACAGAGAACAAGAGAGAGAAAGATGGAAAAAGGCAAGGAAGGAAGGAAGGAAAAAGAGAAAGGAATGAGAGAAAGAGAAAGAAGTGAGAAATAGGAAGGAAGGAATGGGAGAGAACAGAGAAAGAACGAGAGAGAAAAAGGCAAGGAAGGAAGGAAGGAAAAAGAGAAAGGAATGAGAGAAAGAGAAAGAAGTGAGAAATAGGAAGGAAGGAATGGGAGAGAACAGAGAAAGAACGAGAGAGAAAAAGGCAAGCAAGAGAAGGAAGGAAGGGAAGAAAGAAAAAGAGAAAGGAGAGAAAAAAGGAATGAGAAAAAGAAAGGAGAAAGAGGAAGGCTGGAACGGGAGAGGACAAAGAAAGAGAACAAGAGAGAAAGGGAAGGAAGGAAGGAAGGAAGGAAGGAAGGAAGGAAGGAAGGGCAACAAAGCGGAAAACAGGTGGCTGGAATTCTTATCGCCTCCTTCTTTTATTCTCAATAAATCTTGTGAAAGGAAAACCAGGCTTCGAACATCATTTTGAGAGCAGGAGGTTCCATACACCCCCATCTTGTTTCCCTTCCACGCCCCCATTGCTCGCTTCAGGTTTTTTTTTGGGGGGGGGCATCCATTATCCGTGCCTAAGGAAAAATTATTTCTGCTTTTGCTCGAAGGAGATCGCGGAGCCGTTTCCTTCCGATTCTTCTTCAGCCGTGTCCAAAGGCGGCTGTTGGGGTTGAGGAAGAAACACCCACTTGCCAGCTGTCCCCGAATACAGAAGTCGCTTAAAAGATCATTTCTCCCCGAACTGGTGCTTCAAATGTCTCCCAGGACATTTGAGAGATAAACAATTTAAGGAGAAGCTTTCAATGTTCTCTTTCATGGGTCGTTGATCCAAAAATCATCCCTTTCCGAGAAAAATGGAGGGGGGGGGAATCTGTACGTGACAAGAGGCGAGCAGATTGTTCTGATCTAGGCTTCCTTCGAAAGGAAGCACCAACCTGCAAACCTCTTTTATTCATACGGCTGTGAATTATTGTCATTCACAGTCCGCAAGGCTTCTCAAACAGTCTTTCAGGGGAGTGTTTATAAACACCCACCTTATCTCCCTGGGAATGCTGCCAGAGAGCTAATTGCCACACGCAGGACAAGGCTAAACTTGGCACAGAGTCACAAACAGAACTTTCCAAAGCTTGAACCGGCCAGATGAACTAATTGCTTCCTGCAAAAGCTCACATCCCGTTCGCTTCTCTTTTATGTCTTATGGGAGAGGCCAATCGTCTCCAAGCCTTACTCCCAAGTCGTCCCTGTTTTCTTAATTGTTCTTGTCCTCTGGCAGCTCTGCGCATGCACACACTGGGCACAGGCTCCCGCTGTTCTTCTGCCTCGCTGATGTCAGACTCCGGAGGCAGCAAATAAGTACCAGATGGCCTTGGCCCCCGCTCTGCCTCCGACGCAGAGCCCTCACCCGAGCCTTCCCAAGCCTCCAGGACTGGCCCATGTTCCTCCCCAACCTCCTCACTGTCCGAATCTGCTGTCAGCTCTCTGGCCACTGGCAGGCCACAACACAAATTCCAGAAGTTTTAATCGGTCACGAACATGTACAAGGACTCCTTGACTTATGACCGCAATTGAGCCTAAAATTTCGGTTGCTAAGTGAGCCAGTGGCTAAGTTTTACAACCTTTCTTGCCACCGTTGCCAAGTGAACCACTGCAGTTGTTAAGTTAGTAACGCAATCGTTGACGTTGACCCTGTTGACTTTGCTTGTCATTAGGTCGCAAAAGGGGATCATGTGACCCCGGGACTCTGCAGCTGTCATAAGTACATGCCAGTTGCCAAGCATCTGAAGTTTGATCACGTGACCATGGAGATGCTGTAATGGCCGTGTGACAAACGGTCATCATTCACTTTTTTCGATGCTGCTGCTAAGTTTGAACGGTCACTAAATGAATGGTTGTAAGTCGAGGACTATCTGTACCAGAGGTGGGATTCACTTACCTTCCCTATCGGTTTGCAAATGTGAGCGCACGCGCCACCTACGCGCATGCGCAGGGCCTTCCTCACATGTTCTGTGCTTGTGCATTGCGTCCGGGTGGGTGGGTGGAGCCTCCTGCCACTACCAGTTCGCCCGAACCCTATAGAACCGGCTGAATCCCAACACTGTTCTGTATTTATTTAATTGGTACCAGACTAGTCTTCCAATCCATTTTCTCTCCTTTAGCTGGATTCTGTCTAAAAGCCATATTAATCCACATCTCTGTACAATTCATTACTCCAAAATTTGTCCAGATGCTTTAGACTTCAACGCCCATTAGCCACAAGAGGGCGGATAAGAATTCTGGGAGCTGTAGTTTAAAGAATCTGAAGAAACTCCGTTTATTTCCATCACGGCACAGCAGTTAAAAGTGGTGAGCTTGCCAGTTGGAAAGCTAACAGTCGAGGTTCAAAACCTCATTGAAGGGGTGAGTTCCCGTCTCTCGCTCCAGCTCCTGCCCACCTTGCAGTTCGAAAGCAGAAAAATGCGAGTAGATAAAATAGGTACCACTTCGGTGGGAAAGTATCAGCGTTCTGGGCACCTTTGGGGTATAGCCATGCTGGCCACATGACCATGGAAAGTATGTTCAGACAATGCAGCCAACACAGTTCTGGGCTGCATAAACAGAGGGATAGAATCAAGATCACGTGAAGTGTTAGTGCCACTTTATAATGCCTTGGTAAGGCCACACTTGGAATATTGCATTCAGTTTTGGTAACCACGATGTAAAAAAGATGTTGAGACTCTAGAAAGAGTGCAGAGAAGAGCAACCAAGAGGATGAGGAGACTGGAGGCTAAAACATATGAAGAACGGTTGCAGGAACTGGACATGTCTAGTTTAATAAAAAGAAGGACTAGGGGAGACATGATAGCAGTGTTCCAATATCTCAGGGGTTGCCCCAAAGAAGAGGGAGTCAAGCTATTCTCCAAAGCACCTGAGGGTAGAACAAGAAGCAATGGGTGGAAACTGATCAAGGAAAGAAGCAACTTAGAACTAAGGAGAAATTTCCTGACAGTTAGAACAATTAATCAGTGGAACGACTTGCCTGCAGAAGTTGTGAATGCTCCAACACTGGAAGTTTTTAAGAAAATGTTGGATAACCATCTGACTGAGATGGTGTAGAGTTTCCTGCCTGGGCAGGGGGTTGGACTAGAAGGCCTCCAAGGTCCCTTCCAACTCTGTTGTTATATTATATTATTATACTATATATTATATTACATTACATTACATTACATTACATTACATTACATTACTATATTATATTATATTATATTATATTATATTATATTATATTATATTATATTATATTATATTATATTATATTAATTTTTACCTTTTTAATGAAAGGAAATCATTCTAGCAGGAATTTTGGGAGTCTTACCATCCTTTCCATTGAAGCCAAGGGCCTCTTCTTAGCTATCGGCGTCAAGTTTCTATTTTTGCAAAACACACAGCTATGCACTAAGCAATTTTCCCATCCCGGCAGCATGTCAGCCACAAACACAGCACGCAACGTGTCACTTTGCGGGAGGAGAATCGCCGGTTGCACGCAAGAGAGTCAATCCAGGTTAAGAAAAACGCAGGTCTTACAAGGAGATACGTGAACATGGCGAACAGATCAACCACGTTACGGCATAGCGAGATGTCCGATGTGGACATTGTCCTCGACTTACGACCACAGTTGAGCCCCAAAATTTCCGTTGTTAAGCAAGACGTTGGTTAAGTGACTTTTGCCCCATTTTACAGACTTCCCTGCCACAGTTGTTAAGTGAATCTCTGCAGCTGTTAAGTTAGTAACCCGGTTGTTAAGTGAATCTGGCTTCCATATTGACTTTGCTTGTCACAAGGTCGCTAAAGGGGATCACGTGACCCCCGGGACGCGGCAACCGTCATAAATACGAGTCAATTGCCGAGTGTCTGAATTTTGATAGTGTGAACATGGGGGCACTGTGATGGTTGTAAAGTGTGAAAAATGGTCATAAGTCCGATTTTTCAGTGCTGTTGGAACTTCGAACGGTCACTAAATGAACTGTTGGAACTCGAGGACTCCTTGTATTGCAGGCAGTGAGTAGTGACAGGGGCAGAAAATTTAAAATGGTTATTTCTGCTAATTGTGCTTTGGTTTGGTTCAAGGAGCAGGAGAGAGGAAGAGATCAATGTATTAATTAATGGAAATTCAAGATTTCTCGTCCCTCTCTGCAGACATGTCCTTCCTTCCTTCCTTCCTTCCTTCCTTCCTTCCCCTGTTCCTACCCCCTCTTTTCCACCTCCTACCCTTCTCTAATCTTCCTTCCTTCCTCCTCTATTTCCTTCCTTCCTTCTGTTGTGGTCCGCCAGCACCCTGCGGAGCTGGCAGCAGAGTCAGACAGTGAAGAAGTTGGGGAGGAACTGGAGTCTGAGGAAGGTTCGGACGTGGGCTCTGCGTCGGAGGCAGAGATGGGGCCAGGGCCATCTGGGAGTTATGTGCAGCCTCCAGAGTCTGACGCCAGAGAGGCAGAGGAACAGGAGGAGCCTGTTCCCAGTGTGCGCATGTGCAGAGCTGCCAGAAGGCAAGTACAGTTAAGACAAAAGGGACGGCTAGGGAGTAAGGCTTGGAGATGATTGGCACCTCCCATAAGACATAAAGGAGGAACAAAGGCACATGAGCCTTTGCAGGAAGCAACTTTGTTCGTTCTGGTCGGTTTCAATTCTGAAGCTCCGTTTTTAACTCTGTGATCCGTGTGGCCTTGCAAAGGTAATGGCCAATTAGGTCTTTGTAAGCGCGTCAAGGGAGATAAAGGTGGGTGCTTACCAGCCTTATCCCGAAGGACTTCTGTCAGAATCTTTACAAACTATTTGTGACTCATCATGGGCTGGGAAGGAACAGAATTCACAGCCGTTGAAATAAAAAGAGGGTTTGGGGGACTAAGTGTGTGATTGTTACTGTCTCAGGAAGCCTAGATCAGAACACCTTTCCTCCCTTCTCTATTTCCTTCCTCCCTTCTCTCCCTTAGGGTCTGAATTCTAACCAGATATTTCATGCCTTTGCTTTATTATTAATTTTTTAAGCACTTCTCTTATACCTTAAACCAGGACTCTGCAAACTTGGCTCTTTTAAGACTTGTGGACTTCAACTCCCAGAGTTCTGAGAGTTGAAGTCCACAAGTCTTAAAAGAGCCAAGTTTGCAGACCCCTGCCTTAAACCAAAAATGGATATGAGGGTCTCCAAGCCGAAAGAAAGAAAAAAAAACAAGCATTTTACTGCTTCTGTAGGCCTTCCTGCAAAATATAAATATTCAGGGTTTTGCTTCACCTCATGTTGTGGTCCGACAGCAGCCCACGGACCTGGCAACAGAGTCAGACAGGCTGGGGAACACAATGGGCCAGTCCTGGAGTCGGGGGAAGGCCCAGACGAGGGCTCTACGTCGGAAGCAGAGATGGGGCCAGGGCCATCTGGGAGCGATGCGCGGACTCTGGAGCCTCCAGAGGCGGACAGCAGAGAGGCAGAGGAACAGGAGGAGCCTGTTCCTAGTACACACATGCGAAGAGCTGCCACAAGGCAAGAGCAGCTGAAGCAAAAAGGACGACTCAGGAGTAAGGCCAGGAGATGATTGGCCCCTCCCATAAGGCTTAAAAGAGCAGCAACGAGCCGTTGGGTTCTTTGTAGATAAGCAACATTGATTTCCATGCTTCTTGTCAGCGTCTCTTGAACTTTGTGGGGTTTTTGCCAAGAAAAGCTTTTGGCAGGTTGCCAAAGACATCAAAGGCTGGTGATAAGGCCAACGGACTGGTTACTAAGAATTTTGTTTTGGACGAAGCTGAGAATGAATTAATTCTCAGCTGTTTTAATAAAATAAGTTTGTTGAGGACTGAATTGTGTTTAGTAATCACTACTTGGGCCTCGGTCACACCACCTCACAACAGCAAGACAGCAAAATAAGACAACACCATTACTGTGAACGAACAAATTCCTCAGTCCAAACCTTGGTTGGAAGGGACCTTGGAGGTCTTCTAGTCTGACCCTATGCCACTTCAAGACACACAGCCGTCCAATCTCACGGCACTTTAACCCGGCTGCACACACACGGCTCGTTCGCAGACTTGACGCCTTTCCCAAATAAAATCTTAAAAAAATCGCTGAGAGGAGTCAAGTGATCGGAGCAGCCCAAATTGGAAAATAAACAGCATTGCGGATAAATTGATTTTAAGCACTTAGCCAAAATAAAAAAACACACCACCTCTCACTTTCCAGGAGGGGTAAAACAGGTACGTCCGCCCCCCCACCCCGGCCTTGCCAAACACCTGGCCCCCTTCCAAATGCCAAAACCCAGAATAACCGAAGTGCTTGCGTCACAACCGATCTCGAAAGCTTCCAGCAAAAATTCCACGGCGTAATAGGATTGTTTCAAAAAGTAAAATCCATTTTCCGATTCAGGGACCAGTTAAATGCCGCGTTCCTCTAAGTCTACAAAGAGTTAGAGAGGCAGAGGAAATGGTACACTTGGTTTTTGGTTGTTTTTTTTTTTGGAAACGCTGCCAAGAACTTTGCTCCGTGCTTGACAGCAACCGGGAGAGGTGGGGTCGAAAGGAAGATCGGGCAGAGCGCCTTTTCACCTGAATGGTATCGACTTTCTTGAAAAGGCAGCAAATTGTTAAAGCCAAAACAATATTCATTGTACGACGGGCAAAAGCAGGGCATGAAAGCCTCTTACCTGTGCTGGAATTTCGAATATGCTTATAAAAAATAACTCGACGAAGCCGAGTCCCAAAATGCTAACAAATTCCTGGCACTCCGACACAAATCAGCCATCAACAGACACGTAGAGATGAACAACAAGTACACGCCGTCCAAAAAGAGACGGCTGAAGAGCTAAAAAGGAAACAGAAAGACCACGACACTCCTCACCATCAACCAACATCCGGATAAGCAGCGATTTAACACCAGGGATAATATTGGAACAATAGCCAAGCCGTAAACAATACCCCAATCAAGGATCTAGCAACTCAGACTAACCGTTAAACAGGGGTCCTTGGTGTTCTCTGAGCTTAGTGGTTTTCTTGCAGATGTTTCATTACCAAACTAGGTAACATCATCAGTGCTACAAGGGACTGGGATCTGCAGGGAGGAAGAGGAGGAGGAGGAGAAAGACGGTGGCTGTGGGTCCTTGGTGCTCTCTGAGTTTGGTAGTTTTGTTGCAGACGTTTCGTGACCCAACTAAGTAACAACATCAGTGCTAGTAGGGAGTGGGGTTTGCAGAAAGGAGGAGGAGGAAGAATGTGGGGTCCTTGGTATATCTTTGAGCTTGATTGTTTTCTTGCAGACGTTTCATGACCCAACTTCATGAAACAAGGACCCCTAACAAAAGTACCTCCGGCAATTAACAGCTCCCTCGGACTTCCAAAAAGACACACTAGTTGAGGATTACTAGTTGATGTAAAAAAGATGTTGAGACTCTAGAAAGAGTGCAGAGAAGAGCAACAAAGATGATTAGGGGACTGGAGGCTAAAACATATGAAGAATGGTTGCAGGAACTGGGTATGTCTAGTTTAATAAAAAGAAGGACTAGGGGAGACATGATAGCAGTGTTCCAATATCTCAGGGGTTGCCCCAAAGAAGAGGGAGTCAAGCTATTCTCCAAAGCACCTGAGGGTAGAACAAGAAGCAATAGGGTGGAAACTGATCAAGGAAAGAAGCAACTTAGAACTAAGGAGAAATTTCCTGACAGTTAGAACAATTAATCAGTGGAACGACTTGCCTGCAGAAGTTGTGAATGCTCCAACACTGAAAATTTTTAAGAAAATGTTGGATAACCATCTGACTGAGATGGTGTAGGGTTTCCTGCCTGGGCAGGGGGTTGGACTAGAAGGCCTCCAAGGTCCCTTCCAACTCTGTTGTTATGTTATGTTATGTTAGGATTTCAAACAGAAAGTAGACACCACTACTGTACAAAATACACCCCTATTAGAATCGGTGCAAGAGGTAAGTAGAGGCCGTCGTAGCTGCTTACACACCAACAGATCAATTATAAACCTTGGCAACCTTTGATCCATCTTTCCTTTGCAAGACCGTGCAACCCTTTCCCACCCATCCCCGCCAGTCCACCCCCACCCACCCACCCGCTGCCACTCAAGGTCATTTATATTAATTATTTCTTGGAAATCAGGGGTTTTTTTTTTCCTTCCGGGAAGACACTTGGCGATACTTCTCTCTTGGGTACTCCAAGCTGGTCCATGCTGCCTGCCAATTTTGAACAATTTGCTGCAGAAACTGCCTGCAAGCCACCGGCCATCACATCCCAGATCAGAGAAGGAACTGAATCGTTGAATCTTAGGGCTGGAAGGGACACTTGGAGGTCTTCTAGTCCAGCCCCCTGCTCAAGCAGGAGACCTTATATACCATTTCAGACAAATGGCTGTCTAGTCTCTTCTTAAAAGCCTCCAGTATTGGAATGCCCACAACTTCTGCAGATGTTCCGTCAATTGATTTCAAGTAAAGATATCTGGCTTATCCTCACCCCGTCAACGTCAACCAACATGGCGAACAGGAGGCATGCTGGGAATAATAATAATAATAATAATAATAATAATAATAATAATAATAATAATAATAATAATAATAATATCAGAGTTGGAAGGGACCTTGGAGGCCTTCTAGTCCAACCCCCTGCCCAGGCAGGAAATCCTACACCATTTCAGACAAATGGCTATCCAATATTTTCTTAAAAATTTCCAGTGTTGGAGCATTTACAACTTCTGCAGGCAAGTTGTTCCTCTGATTAATTGTTCTAACTATCAGGAAATTTCTCCTTAGTTCTAGGTTGCTTCTCTCCTTGATCAGTTTCCACCCATTGCTTCTTGTTCTACCCTCAGGTGCTTTGGAGAATAGCTTGACTCCCTCTTCTTTGTGGCAGCTCCTGAGATATTGGAAGACTGCTATCATGTCTCCCCTAGTCCTTCTTTTCATTAAACTAGGCATACCGAGTTCCTGCAACCGTTCTTCATATGTTTTAGCCTCCAGTCCCCTAATCATCTTCGTTGCTCTTCTCTGCACTCTTTCTAAAGTCTCAACATCCTTTTTACATCGTGGCGACCAAAATTGAATGCAATATTCCAAGTGTGGCCTTACCAAGGCATTATAAAGTGGTATTAACACTTCACGTGATCTTGATTCTATCCCTCTGTTTATGCAGCCCAGAACTGTGTTGGCTTTTTTAGCAGCTGCTGCACACTGCTGGCTCATATCTAAATGGTTGTCCACTAGGACTCCAAGATCCCTCTCACAGGTACTACTATTGAGCAAGGTACCACATATCCGGTACCTGTGCATTTTGTTTTTTTGGCCTAAATGTAGAACCTTCCTTTTTTCACTGTTGAATTTCATTTTCAACAGTAGTTGTAGTTCACCATTCCTCCAGTTTTTAAACCTGGAGTGATGGCTAGATCTAAATGAAGGAGACAAGTAACCTAAAACTAAGGATTAATTTCCTAACAGTTAGAACAATTGATCAGTGGAACAACTTGCCACCAGAAGTTGTAAATCTTCCAACACTGGAGGGTTTTAAGAAAAGACTGGACAGCCACTTGTCTGGAACGGTATAGTTTTTCCTGCCTGAGCAAGGGGTCAGACTAGAAGACCTCCAAGGACCCTTCCAACTCTGTTATTCTGTATTCTATAAACTGACCCAGTATCACAACCAATTTATCTATGGAAGTAGATTTCTGGGATGAGAAGGGGTTAGATTAGATGACCTTCCGTGCTCCCTTCCGATCCTTTTGTTCTGTTTCTCGCCTATTGGACAGTGGCATTTCTTAACTCAGACTGACCAAACCAAGTGAAAAAGACAGAACGACAAAGTGGGAAGGGACCTTCACTTAACAACCCTAGCAAGAAAGGTCCTAGAATCAGGCAAAATTCACTTAACAAATGCCTCGCCTAGCAACGTAAATTTTGGGCTCCGCTGTGGTCATACATCGAGGACTACCTGTTTTGTACCTGCTTACAATACATTATTGTACTGCGTTATGGTGCAATATAATGAAATGCGCGGAAAAGAAAACTGAATTGTAAAATCGAGAGTTTGCAGAAAACAGCAAAGGCGAGCTGTTTGATTTTAAAAAAAAAAACTTTTCTAAAAGATAGGAAGCTTTATATGGAGTTTCTGTGGCCAGGAGAAAGGACTGAATTTATGGGTCCTGGGATTAGAAAGGATTAAAGAGGAAGTAGAAAGAATAAGATGACAATGACTCAATAGAATAGCAAAAGAACAGAGGAAGGAGAAAGAAAGGGGAAAGAGAGGTGTAGATCGAACTCTGAAAGAAAAGAAAAAAAAAAGACTGACCTCCAAATCTAAAGTTCGACTTCACTAACTTAATACTAGTATTAATAATAATACTAATTGAGATTTAAGACCTAATTAATTACTAAGCACCAATATTAATACAGGTGAGTCCTCAACGTACGACTACAATTGAGCCCAAATTGTCTGATGGTAAAAGCGAAACACTCGTTAAATGAATTCTGCCCCATTTTTACAAACCTTTCTTGCCACGGTTATTAAGTGAATCACTGCAGCTGTTAAGTTAGTTACACGGATGTTAAGCAAATCCGGCTTCCCCGCTGATTTTGCTTGTCGGACGGTCGCAAAAGCGGATCACGTGACCCCCCGGGACACTGCAACCGTCATCAGTACATGCCAGTTGCCCAGCGTGTGAATTTTGACCACGTGGGATTGCTGCAATTTTTGTACGTGTGAAAAAAACGTCACTTTTTTTCCGTTGCCACTTTGAACGGTCACTAAGCGAAGCGTTGTTAAATCGCGGACGAGCTGTATTTAAAGTAACACAAATACCAGCCATTTCTACAACGATGACAAAACAGGAGACAAACTTAGTAAAGAATTTTTAAAAAAAAAAAAAAATTAAGCCCCTTGTAGTGACATTTTTTCTGAAATCTCAAGACTAGGAATAGTTAAAATATTCCCAGAATCCGGCCAGGATTGAACAGAGAGAACTGAAGCCAGCCCGACCTGTAATTATCTCCTTGCCCCTTTTCCAGACATGGAAAACCAAGCATCCACCCCATAATTAAAACAGCATCTGGAGACCTACCGCTCAGGCATTTTGCGGAGTTATTTACACCTGGCAAACGCCTACCTGGCAGGAGAACTTGGCAGTCTTTGACAGGCCCTTGAGAAAGGAGGCAAACCTCGGCTTTTGTACTTAATTCTTATTTTCCTTGAGGTCTTAGTAAAGGAAAATGCCTATGAACTGCACTGGGCCAAGAGGTAGATGACTTAGTGCAGGGGTCTCCAATCTTGGCAACTTTTAAGACTTGTGGACTTCAACTCCCAGAATTCCCCAGGCAGCATGGGTGGGCTTCGACTCCCAGAATTCCCCAGGCAGCATGGATGGCCTTCGACTCCCAGAATTCCTCAGGCAGCACGAATGGCCTTTGACTCCCAGAATTCTCCAGGCAGCACGAATGGCCTTCGATTCCCAGAATTCCCCAAGCAGCACGGATGGACTTCAACTTCCAGAATTCCCCAGGCAGCATGGATGGGCTTCAACTCCCAGAATTCCCCAGGCAGCATGGATGGACTTCAACTCCCAGAATTCCCCAGGCAGTATGGATGTGCAACTCCCAGAATTCCCCAGGCAGCATGGATGGGCTTCGACTCCCAGAATTCCCCAGGCAGCATGGATGGACTTCGACTCCCAGAATTCCCCAGGCAGCATGGATGGCCTTCGACTCCCAGAATTCCCCAGGCAGCATGGATGGCCTTCGACTCCCAGAATTCCCCAGGCAGCATGGATGGCCTTCGACTCCCAGAATTCCCCAGGCAGCATGGATGGACTTCAACTCCCAGAATTCCCCAGGCAGTATGGATGTGCAACTCCCAGAATTCCCCAGGCAGCATGGATGGGCTTCGACTCCCAGAATTCCCCAGGCAGCATGGACGGCCTTCAACTCCCAGAGTTCCCAGGCAGCATGGATGGCCTTCACTCCCAGAATTCCCAGGCATGGATGGACTGACTCCCAGAATTCCCAGGCAGCATGGATGGGCTTCACCCCAGAATTCCCAGGCAGCATGGATGGCCTTCGACCCCAGAATTCCCAGGCAGCATGGATGGCCTTCACCCCAGAATTCCCAGGCAGCATGGATGGCCTTCACCCCAGAATTCCCAGGCAGCATGGATGGCCTTCGACTCCCAGAATTCCCCAGGCAGCATGGATGGCCTTCGACTCCCAGAATTCCCCAGGCAGCATGGATGGACTTCAACTCCCAGAATTCCCCAGGCAGTATGGATGTGCAACTCCCAGAATTCCCCAGGCAGCATGGATGGGCTTCGACTCCCAGAATTCCCCAGGCAGCATGGATGGACTTCGACTCCCAGAATTCCCCAGGCAGCATGGATGGGCTTCGACTCCCAGAATTCCTCAGGCAGCACGAATGGCCTTCGACTCCCAGAATTCCCCAGGCAGCATGGATGGCCTTCGACTCCCAGAATTCCCCAGGCAGCATGGATGGCCTTCGACTCCCAGAATTCCCCAGGCAGCATGGATGGCCTTCGACTCCCAGAATTCCCCAGGCAGCATGGATGGCCTTCGACTCCCAGAATTCCCCAGGCAGCATGGATGGACTTCGACTCCCAGAATTCCCCAGGCAGCATGGATGGCCTTCGACTCCCAGAATTCCCCAGGCAGCATGGATGGCCTTCGACTCCCAGAATTCCCCAGGCAGCATGGATGGCCTTCGACTCCCAGAATTCCCCAGGCTGCATGGATGGACTTCAACTCCCAGAATTCCCCAGGCAGCATGGATGGGCTTCAACTCCCAGAATTCCCCAGGCAGCATGGATGGGCTTCAATTCCCAGAATTCCCCAGGCAGCATGGATGGGCTTCAACTCCCAGAATGCCTCAGGCAGCATGGACGGCCTTCAACTCCCAGAGTTCCCATGCTGGCAAGGAGGAATTCTGGGAGTTGCAGTCCACAAGTCTTAAAGTTGCCAAGATTGGAGACTCCAGATTTAGTGTCATTCCCAAATTCGGATGCAGTAAATACTCAAGGCCTCTTACAGTGCCCCAAACCCACTGAGACACACAAATGCTAATAATACAGGCAGTTCCCAACTTGCAATCATTTGTTTAGTGACCATTTTTCACACTTGCGACCATTGCAGTATCCCCTTAAGTCACATGATCAAAATTTGGGTAGACCCCCAGGGGTCACGTGATCCCCTTTGGCGACCTTCTCACAAGGAAAATCAAATGGAGAAGCCCCGTTCGTTTTAACAACCGGGTTGCTAATTTATCAATTGCAGGGATTCACTTAACAACTGTGGCAAGAAAAGTCGTAAGATGGGGGCAAAACTCACTTAACAGTTGTCTCGCTTAGCGAGAGAAATGTTGGGCTCAGTTGTGGTCGTAAATCAAGGACTACCTGTATTTCAAATAACAAACCCTGGGAGTCGTCCAAGTCCTACATAAATCTCTAATTTTCCTTGCATTCAATGCATAAAATTTTAATAAAGATTTCGGAAGCTTAAGCGCTCAGCGACTGGGTCTTGCAAAATGTCTAAAAATCAATTCCATTAAATTATGTTGGCCGGCTTTAAAAAGATAACATAATCCCTCACTATCGGCACAGCCAGAAAAACTTAAATGTTTTCTCCTTAAAAGGGCCTTCGGTAGCTATTTCATCATATTCATCTGAGTCAACAACTGTCATTTCCCAATGAAATTATTGTACTCAACATTGATTTAATAAATATTGATTTAAAAAAACCCTGCAAGGAAACAATACATCTGCTCCCGTTCTAATAAATGTAATCAGTTTTCTAAAAAAAATTTTTTTTTACCCTTAATAAATTTCACTGATCTTATTTTTAAAAAAATTCTATTTCTTCCCTGCTGGGCTGCAGCAGAGGGAAGAGATAGATTTTTATTTTTAATGAAATGAATGAAACCTGCTTCAAATTGAACTTGAAGCCTATCGTGTGAATTCAGATTCCCCCCCCCCCACTTAAATCTATAAATGGGGGAAACAGAGATTGTGGAATCTTGGTAGAATAGAGATGCATTAAATCCCTTTTTAAGATTGCTTTTTTTAAAATGCTCGCTCCCTGGTGCTATTGCTACTATTATGAGGTTGATTTTAAGAGGGAAAAATAAAGACATCCCCAAATTTATTTATTTATTTATTTATTTATTATATTTGTATACCGCCCTTCTCCCGAAGGACTCAGGGCGGTTCACAGCCAATAAAAAACACAATACATAGAATACAAATTAAAAACTATATAAAAAACTGATTCAATAACGGCCTAAAAATTTAGATACAATTTAAAACCCCATTTAAAACCCCCAATTAAAACCCATAAATTTAAAAAACTAACCCAGTCCTGCGCAGATGAATAAATGTGTTTTAAGCTCGCGACGAAAGGTTCGGAGGTCCGGAAGTTGACGGAGTCCCGGGGGGAGTTCGTTCCAGAGGGCGGGAGCCCCCACAGAGAAGGCCCTTCCCCTGGGCGTCGCCAGACGACACTGTCGCGCCGACGGCACCCTGAGGAGTCCCTCTCTGTGAGAGCACACGGGTCGGTGGGAGGTATTCGGTAGCAGTAGGCGGTCCCAGAATAGCCCGGCCCTATGCCATGGAGCGCTTTGAAGACGTTTCACCAGAACCTTGAAGCGCACCCGAAGGCCACAGGTAGCCAGTGCAGTCTGCGCAGGATAGGTGTCACGGGAGCCACGAGGGGCTCCTCTATCACCCGCAGCAGCTGCATTCTGACTAACTGAAGCCTCCGGATGCCCCTCAAGGGAGCCCCATGTAGAGAGCATTGCAGTAATCCAGACGAGACGTCACGAGGGCGTGAGTGACTGTGCATAAGGCATCCCGGTCTAGAAAGGGGCGCAACTGGCGCACCAGGCGAACTTGGTGGAAAGCTCTCCTGGGGACGGCCGGCAGGTGGTCTTCAAAAGACAGCCGTTCATCCAGGAGAACGCCCAAGTTGCGCACCTCTCCATCGGGCCAATGACTGCCTCCCAACAGTCAGCCGTGGACTCAGCTGACTGTACCGGGATGCCGGCATCCACAGCCACTCCGTCTTGGAGGATTGAGCTTGAGCCTGTTTCTCCCCATCCAGACCAGACGGCTTCCAAACACCGGGACAGCACTTCGATAGCTTCATTGGGGTGGCCCGTGTGAAAAGTACAGCTGGGTGTCATCAGCGACAGCTGGTACCTCACACCGAAGCCACTGATGATCTCACCCAGCGGCTTCATATAGATGTTGAACAGAAGGGGCGAGAGAATCGACCCCTGCGGCACCCCACAAGTGAGGCGCCGCGGAGTCGACCTCTGCCCCCCCGTCAACACCGTCTGCGGCCGGTCGGAGAGATAGGAGGGGGACCACCGATAAACGGTGCCTCTCACTCCCAGTCCCCCCAACCGGCGCAGCAGGATACCATGGTCGATGGTATCAAAAGCCGCTGAGAGGTCTAATAGGACCAGGGCAGAGGAACAACCCCTATCCCTGGCCCTCCAGAGATCATCCACCAACGCGACCAAAGCCGTCTCAGTGCTGTAACCGGGCCGGAAGCCGGACTGGAACGGGTCTAGATAGACAGTTTCCTCCAGGTGGAGGGGAAACTGATATGCCACCATACTCTCTACAACCTTCGCCGCGAAGCGAAGGTTGGAGACCGGACGATAATTACCTAAAACAGCCGGGTCCAGGGAAGGCTTCTTGAGGAGGGGCCTCACCACCGCCTCTTTCAAGGCGGCGGGAAAGACTCCCTCCAACAAGGAAGCACTTGTAATCGCCTGGAGCCAGCCTCGTGTCACCTCCTGAGTGGCCAGCACCAGCCAGGAGGGGCACGGGTCCAGTAAACACGTGGTGGCATTCAGTCTACCCAGCAACCTGTCCATGTCCTCGGGAGCCACAGGGTCAAACTCATCCCAGACAATATCACCAAGACCGCCCTCAGACGCCCCGTCCGAATCGCCACAATTTTGGTCCAGACCGTCCCGAAGCTGAACGATTGGATTATAAATTGGATTATAAATTGGATTATAAAGTTGAGTTCAGCATGCTATGCCACTGTCCTGGCATCCAGAACTCCTCACCTTGCTACCATTTATAAGGCTAGGATCACCTGGTGTCCCCTTATCCAGTGTTTCTCAGCCTTGAGGCATTCTAAGCCATGATTTAATGACTAGGCCACCATTTGCTAGACCAATGTTTCTCAACCTTGCTTACTTGAAGGTATGGACTTCAACTCCCAGAATTCCTCAGCAGCCTGAGTGGACTTCAATTCCCAGAATTCTTCAGCCAGGCTGAATGGACTCCAACTCCCAGAATTCTTCAGCCAGCCTGAGTGGACTTCAACTCCCAGAATTCCTCATCCCGCCTGAGTGGACTTCAATTCCCAGAATTCTTCAGCTAGCCTGAGTGGACTTCAACTCCCAGAATTCCTCAGCCAGCCTGAGTGGACTTCAACTCCCAGAATTCCTCAGCCAGCCTGAGTGGACTTCAATTCCCAGAATTCTTCAGCTAGCCTGAGTGGACTTCAACTCCCAGAATTCCTCAGCCAGCCTGAGTGGACTTCAACTCCCAGAATTCCTCAGCCAGCCTGAGTGGACTTCAACTCCCAGAATTCCTCAGCCAGCCTGAGTGGACTTCAACTCCCAGAATTCCTCAGGCAGCCTGAGGACTTCAACTCCCAGAATTCTTCAGCTAGCCTGAGTGGACTTCAACTCCCAGAATTCCTCAGCCAGCCTGAGTGGACTTCAACTCCCAGAATTCCTCAGCCAGCCTGAGTGGACTTCAATTCCCAGAATTCTTCAGCTAGCCTGAGTGGACTTCAACTCCCAGAATTCCTCAGCCAGCCTGAGTGGACTTCAACTCCCAGAATTCCTCAGCCAGCCTGAGTGGACTTCAACTCCCAGAATTCCTCAGCCAGCCTGAGTGGACTTCAACTCCCAGAATTCCTCAGGCAGCCTGAGTGGACTTCAACTCCCAGAATTCCTCAGCCAGTCTGAGTGGACTTCAACTCCCAGAATTCCTCAGCCAGCCTGAGTGGACTTCAACTCCCAGAATTCCTCAGCCAGCCTGAGTGGACTTCAATTCCCAGAATTCCTCAGCCAGCCTGAGTGGACTTCAATTCCCAGAATTCCTCAGCCAGCCTGAGTGGACTTCAACTCCCAGAATTCCTCAGCCAGCCTGAGTGGACTTCAACTCCCAGAATTCCTCAGCCAGCATAGATCGACTTCTTCAACTCCCATGGCTGGCTGGGGAATTCTGGGAGTTGAAGTCCAAACATCTAAAAGTTGCCAAGTTTGGGAAACGTTGCGCTAGATGTGGTGTCTCCAAACTTAACAACTTTAAGATGTGTGGACTTCAACTCCCAGAATTCCACAGCCATGGGAGTTGAAGTCTGCAAGTCTTATAAAGTTGCCAAGTTTGGAGAACTTTGTGCTAGATTATTAACTTTGTAAGACTGGACATCTTTTGCTATGACCTCTCTTAAAGAGACACACCCTCAATTCCACCTTCTGTCATTCAACGGTTTCAGAAACAGCAACAGAACTTAAAATCTGTAGAGATTTTCTGTCAGTCGAGGTCATGGTTGTCTCAAAGGTGCCTTTTTTTTCATGAGGCAACTGGATTTTCTTGTTTTTTATTTGGAAGACATTTCGCTTCTCCTCCGAGAAGCTTCTTCAGCTCTGATGGGGAAGGGAAGGATTGATACTCCTTGCAGGCAGCTGGTCCTTTGCATCCTTTTAGAGCAGGGGTCTCCAACCTTGGTCCCTTTAAGACTTGTGGACTTCAACTCCCAGAGTCCCTCAGCCAGCAAAGCTGGCTGAGGAACTCTGGGAGTTGAAGTCCACAAGTCTTAAAGGGACCAAGGTTGGAGACCCCTGTTTTAGAGGGTCCTTGACACCACTTGGAGGTTTATCTGTGTCCTTATTGTAGTCAGGCCCTCTAAAAGGATGCAAATGACCAGCTTTCTGCAAGGAGTATCAATCCTTCCCTTCCCCACCATCCAGTCAGAACTGAAGAAGCTTCTCCAATGAGAAGCGAAGCGTCTTCAAAGAAAAAAAACACCAAAAAGTCGAGTCGCCTCCTGGAAAAAATAGCACCTTTGGACAGCAATAGAACTTAAGTTATATACCATTCCATAGCGCGAAGAAGAGGGGAGGTTATCCTATTCGCCAAACCACCTGAGGAAGGCAGGACAAAAAACAATGGATCACCTAGTGTCGCCCCATCCAAACTCATCAAGGAAAGAAGTAACCTGGAACTGAGGAGACATTTCCTGACATTGAGAACCATTAACCAGTGGAATAGCTTGCCACAGAAGTTGTGGATCACCGGAGATTTTTAAGAAGACAGCCATTTGCCTGAAATGATAGGCTTTCCTGCTTGAGCAGGGGGTTGGACTAGAAGACCTCATAGGACCCTCCCAACTCCGTTATTCTGAACGACTTGCCTCCAGAGGTTGTGGTGCTCCAACACTGGAGGCTTTTAAGACGAGACTGGACAACCATTTGTCTGAAATGGTGAAGGATTTCCTGCCTGAGCGGGGGGTTGGACTATAGGACCTCCAAGGTCCCTTCCAACTCATTATTCTGCTCCGATAAAGCAGCTTACAATATCAGCATATTTTCCCCCCCCCCCAACAATCGGGCTCCTCACGCTGGGAATGCGCCTTATATTTAAAGCTGCTGTGTCCAGATGGCGAGTTTCCCACTTGGGGTAAAAGGCAGGGAAAGGAAAGGAAAAAGTGACTTTTATCCAGGAATAATACAACTTCCCAGCATCCACCCCATTGGAAAAAAAAAGTTTGCTTAGTTCTCTTTTCGGGAGAACTCAACATCTGGCAGTGTCAGTTTTCTGCAAGCTTCCAAACCAGAAAGAAATGACAAGTTATTTCTCTGGAATTCTTGCAGAAAGACCAGCAAAGCACAAGTCCTACAAAGGCCGAAAAAAACACAGGAGGAGGAGGAGGAGGAGGAGGGAAAAAAAGGCCCAGAGCAGAAGTTATTTCAGGAAGTCCTCGATTTAAGACCACGAATTAGCCCAGAATTTCTGTTAAATGAGACATTTGTTAAGTGAGCCCTGTCCCGTTTTACCACCTTCCTTGCCACCGTTGCTAAGTGAATCTCTGCAAGATGTTAAGTTGGTCGCCCGGTCGTAAAGTGAATCGTGGCTTCCCTTTTGAGTTTGCTTGTCGGGAAGTCGCAAAAGGGGGATCACGTGACACCCCCGCCCCCAGGGCACGGAGACCGTCGTAAGTCTAAGTCCAAGCTTGAGTTGATATACCATAAGTATAAGGGAATCGCTGAGCTAATTTTTATTTATTTATTTATTTTTGTCACAACATTATATACAAGCACATATAATGAAAGAAAACAACAGGACAGGAACGGTAGGCACTTTTGTGCTCTTATGCACGCCCCTTATAGTCCTCTTAGGAATGGGGTGAGGTCAATGGTAGATAGTTTTTGGTTAAAGCTTTTGGGAGTTTGAGAAGAGACCACAGAGTCAGGTAGTACGTTCCAAGCGTTAACAACTCTGTTACAAAAGTCGTATTTTCTGCAATCAAGATTGAAGCGGTTCACATTAAGTTTAAATCTATTGTTTGCTCCTGTATTATTGCGATTGAAGCTGAAGTAGTCTTTAACAGGTAATTTAACAGATAATTAGATAAGGGTGTTTACAGATACCTGAGTCCAAAACCCTACACAAAAAAGAACAGAATAGAGAATAAAAGAATAACAGAGGTGGAAGGGACCTTTGGAGGTCTTCTAGTCCAACCCCTTGGTCAGGCAGGAGACCCTATATAATTTGAGACAAATGACTATCCAGTCGCTTCTTTAAAAACTCCAGTGATGGAGCACCCACAATTTCTAATGGCAAGTGGTTCCACTGGTTAATTGTTCTCACGTTAGGAAAATCCTCCTTAATTCCAGCTTGTTTCTCTCCTTGGTTAGTTTCCATTGGTTGCTTCTTGTCCTGCCTTCAGGGGCTTTTTGGAGAATAGATGGACCCTTTCTTGTCTTTGCAGAAGCCCCTCAAATATTGGAAGAATTGCCATGTCACCCCCTAGTCCTCCTCTTCATTAAACTAGACATACCCAATAACAGAATACCAGAGTTAGAAGGGACCTCGGAGGTCCTCTAGTCCTACCCCCCTGCTCAAACAGGAAACCCTATATCATTCCAGGCAAACAGTTGCCCAATCTCCTCTTACAAACCTCTAGTAATGAAGCACCCACAACTTCTGGTGGCAAGCTGTTCCACTGGTTAATTGTCCTCACTTTCAGGAAATTCCTCCTTAATTCCAGCTTGTTTCTCTCCTTGGTTAGTTTCCATCCGTTGCTTCTTGTCCTGCCTTTAGGGGCTTTTTGGAGAATAGATGAACCCTTTCTTGTCTTTTCAGAAGCCCCCTCAAATATTGGAAGAGGGGTATCTTCCTTAACTCTCCCCTGCGTTAGACTACCAGACTCACCTAGTTCCTTCAATCTTTCATCGTGATGAATGATTAAAATAGCAGGTAATGCATCGTAAAAAAATAACCCGTGTAACCTTAAACAACCTTCTCCCTCTTTAATCGTGTTTTGTTTTGTTTTGTTTTTTTGCATCTGGGGAGAGAACCAAACCGGAACCAGACATTACAAATTGCAAGGGGATTTGTTAGCAACACAAGGTCAAAGATCTCGCAAGGCTACAGGGACGGGGTCACCGAGAAGAGAACCCAGTTTCCAGGCACGTGATCTAATCCGGATCTAAGCCGCATGGCAGTGCGCGGCCAGAAACGTCAGCCCCGCGCTGTGACAGCTCTGCCCGTCCCCCCTTTTCCGTGAAAAACCCACATTTTTGGATCAGAAATCCAGACAACCTCAAAAACAATTCTGCATCGCTCGGGAGAGCACAAGGTCAAAGATCTCGCAAGGCTACAGGGACGGGGTCACCGAGAAGAGAACCCAGCTTCCAGGCACGTGATCTAATCCGGATCTAAACCGCATGGCAGTGCGCGGCCAGGAACGTCAGCCCCACGCTGTGACAGCTCTGCCCGTCCCCCCCTTTTCAGTGAAAAACCCTCGTTTTTGGATCAGAAATCCAGACAACCTCAAAAACAATTTTGCATCGCTCAGGAGAGCAAGCTTTTCCAAACCAAGACATGTGCAGCTTCTTTTAGGGCAGGGGTCTCCAACCTTGGCAACTTTAAGACTTGTGGACTTCAACTCCCAGAATTCCTGTTTGCTGGCTGAGGAATTTTGGGAGTTGAAGTCCACAAGTCTTAAAGTTGCCAAGGTTGGAGACCCCTGCTTTAGGGGGTTACAGGAAATCCTCAACTTACGACGTCAACGGAGCCCAATATTTCAGTTGCCGAACGAGACACTCCCTTCAGCGAATTTTGTCCCATTTTACGACCTTTCTTGCCATGGTTATTAAGCAAGTCACTGCGGTTGTTAAATCAGTAATACAGTTGTTAAGTGAATCTACCTTCCCCGTTGACTGTCGGAAGGTCGCAAAAGAGGATCCCCCACCCCCATCCCGACCCGGGATACTGCAACCGGGTCGTAAATATGAGTCGGCTGCCAAGCGTAACGATTTTGTTCACATGAGGACGCTTCAATAATTGTGAAGTGTGAAAAAAACGGTCATAAGTCACTTTTTTTCAGTGCTGTTGTAACTTTGGCCTCTAAATGAATTGTTGTAAGTTGAGAATTAAACTTTGGTGAAATTTAAAGGAAAAAAGCCTTGGTAAACAGGTTTATTATTGAAATCTGCCAAGAGGGGGGAAAAAAAAAGACAAAATTCCTGCCTGGATTATTAACCGTGTCCCTTACCTTGCACAATAGTAGATTATTTTGAGTTTCTGTTTGGAAAATTAGTCACAGGGTTACTTACGCTCAAGGTGTGTCATTTTCAACAATTGCGCAATTAAAAACGGGCCCTGCACAAGACTAGTAAATACGATGGTACTTGAGGTTCGTAATGTTTGGTTGCCTTTTGCCTTTACCAGTGTCCTGGTTACACTATGTTCTACCAAATAATATTATTAATAGTAAACAGACGGTCAAATGGTTCTGGGACTTCAGAAGTCAAACAGACAAGGTTGTGCCACAAAACACCCAAGACTTTACCATTGTTATTTTCCTCATGGATGGATCAGAATTCCCCAGCCAGCATGGGTAGACTTCAACTCTCAGAATTCCCTAGTCAACTCCCAGAATCTCCCAGCCAGCCATGTGGACTTCAACTCCCAGAATTCCCTAGTCAGCATGGCTGGAAAACTCCCAGAATCACCCAGCCAGCCACGTGGACTTCAATTCCCAGAATTACCCAGCCAGCATGGGTGGACTTCAACTCCCAGAATCCCCCAGCCAGCCATGTGGACTTCAATCCCCCAGAATTCAGAATTCCCAGAAACAGTGAGGACAATTAACCAGTGGAACTGCTTGCCACCAGAAGTTGTGTGTGCTTCATCACTGGAGGTTTTTAAGAAAAGACTGAACAACCACTGGTATGGAATGGTTTAGGGCAGGGGTCTCCAACCTTGGCAACTTTAAGCCTGGTGGAGTTGAAGTCTGCCAGGCTTAAAGTTGCCATGGTTGGAGACCCCTGGTTCAGGGGCTCCTGCTTGAGCAGGGGGTTAGACTAGAAGACCTCCGAGGTCCCTTCCAGCTCTATTCTGATTGAAAAACTGCCAGTAATAACTCTTCACACAGGACCTCTTTCTAGAGAGCTCAGCCCTAGTGATCTGAATTGTCCTTTTGGCTCCTCTGATATTCCCCCCAGCCCCATAAAAACCCCACCCAAGAAGACAGGATGTGGAGGAACAGTCATAAATCAAATAAAATACGGCCTTCCCCTAAAAATAGAAGCGCTTCAAATCCAAAGGGCTAATTTTTTCCTTGGGGAAAGAGGCCAATTGTCCATATGGCTGAGCCTTGGAATCCTGTTTGCAAATGGGATGTAGGAGAGGAGAAGGAGAAGGGTGGATTTTATTTTTTATTTATTTATTTTGTCACACAGTATATCTAAGCATAAGCATGAAATAACTATACAATATATAAGCATATATATGAGTATAAGCATGCAATAACTATATTAATTGGATATAACGAAATGAAACAATAGGACAGGAACGGTAGGCACGCTTGTGCGCTTATGCACGCCCCTTACGGACCTCTTAGGAATGGGGTGAGAGTTTCCCGACAAAATTACAGACCTCTTAGAAATGGGGTGAGGGTTTCCCGACAAAATTGGGGAGCATCGCGCAACATAGGAATCTACCCTCCAAGAGATCCAGGCTGCGTAGTTCGTGGATCTGGGGAATAAAAGCCTATATTCAGGAAGTCCTCGGCTTACAACCGTTCGCTTAGTGGCCTTTCGAAGTTACGACACTGAAAAAAGTGACTTGTGAACCGTTTTGCACACTTACGACCCCCGTGGTTACGTGATCAAATTTCAGAGGCTTGGCAACTGGCATGTACTTACGACGGCTGCAGTGTCTCCGGGGGGAAGGAGGGTGTCATGTGATCTCCTCTGGCAACCTTCTGACGAGCGAAGTCAATGGGGAAGCCGGATTCGCTTAACGACCGTGTTCCTGCCTTAACAACGCACTGATTCATTTAAGATCGTAAAATGGGGCAAAATTCACTTAACCTCTATCTTAGCACTGGATGTTTTGGGCTCAATTGTAGCCGTTATGTCGAGGATGCCCGCCGGTTGCCAAGCCAAGCACCCAAACCATGATCATGGGGGCACCACGATGGTCACTAAGTGCGAGGATCCGTCGTCAGTCGCTGTCTTTCAGCACCGCTATAGCTTCGAGCGGTCTTTAAATGAATGATCGTAAGTCAAGGACTCCCTGTATGCTACAGATGACCATAGAAGAGACTAGATAACCATTTTGTCTAAAGTGGTGTAGGGTTTCCTGCCTAAGCAGGGGGTTGGACTAGAAGACCTCCAAGGTCCTTTCCAACTCTGTTATTCTTTTCTATTCTATTCTATCCAAGACTAGCTTGGAAGATGGCCCCCAACGGTTTTTTAGCAGCCAGCTGTCATTGCAACCTGCAAGGAATGGATTAAGATATTGAAGAGGCTGTCAGCTGTACTTTTCTAGTATATTCTTCTTAATTAACCTGATAAGGCTTCATTAATCTTGCTCAGGCATTCTGGAAGCAGCTAATTTAGGTTTTATTTTTCCCCCACCCCATATTTTTTTTCTTAGAGACCGGATTGCTTTTAAACTCTGGGGAAGGAGAATAGAAATAGGAATAGGAATAGAATGAAGAGGGAATAGAATATAGAATATAGAGTAGAGTAGAGTAGAGTAGAGTAGAGTAGAGTAGAGTAGAATAGAATAGAATAGAATATAGAATAAAAAAGTAGAAATAGAAATAGAATGAAAGAGAGAAGAGAATATAGAAGAGAATGAAAGAAATAGAATAGAATAGAATAGAATAGAATAATAGAAATAGAATGAAAGAATAAAATAGAATATAGAATAAAATAGTAGAAATAGAAATAGAATGAAAGAGAGGAGAATAAAGAAGAGAATGAAAGAAATAGAATAGAATAGAATAGAATAGAATAGAATAGAATAATAGAAATAGAATGAAAGAATAGAATAGAATATAGAATAAAATAGTAGAAATAGAAATAGAATGAAAGAGAGAAGAGAATATAAAGAGAATGAAGAAATAGAATAGAATAGAATAGAATAGAATAGAATAGAATAGAATAATAGAAATAGAATGAAAGAATAGAATAGAATATAGAATAAAATAGTAGAAATAGAAATAGAATGAAAGAGAGAAGAGAATATAGAAGAGAATGAAAGAAATAGAATAGAATAGAATAGAATAGAATAATAGAAATAGAATGAAAGAATAGAATAGAATATAGAATAAAATAGTAGAAATAGAAATAGAATGAAAGAAGAGAAGAGAATATAGAAGAGAAGAGAATGAAAGAAATAGAGTAGAGTAGAGTAGAGTAGAGTAGAGTAGAGTAGAGTAGAATAGAATAGAATAGAATAGAATAGAATAGAATAGAATAGAATAGAATAGAATAGAATAAACTTTATTGTCACTTTGAGGAAAATGAGTGTTGCATTCAAGAATCAGCCAGAACTGAAGAATCAATCCATCAATCAGAATAGAGCCAGAAGGGACCTTGGAGGTCTTCTAGTCCAACCCTCTGCTCAAGCTGGAGACCTGCTTAGACCATTCTGACAAGCAAAGTCAATGGGGAAGCCAGGTTCACTTAACAACAGGGTTGCTAAGTGAACAACTGCAGCGATTCGCTTAACCACCGCGGCAGGAAACGTTGTAAAAACGGGGCAAGGTTCGCTTAACGAATGTCTCGCTTAGCAATGGAAAATTTGAGCTCCATTGTGGTCGTAAGGTGAGGACTACCTGTATTCTGCGGTGCAAAAATATGAGAAAAGTCCCCAAGATTCATCAGAAATTTGGATTGTTGTTGTTGTTTTAAAGCAGTTGTTTCCTACGACTTTATTGTAACCCAATTTGCATAGGTAAAACTACTGAAAACAATTCCGGCCAGAATTAAGGAATATCACGAATGCTTTTTAAAGGTGGCATTCAATGCTAAAGAAAGGCTACCTTGATGAATTCTAGGATAAATCCCATTTCTTTGAGAAAATGTAAAGAAATATGTGCACCCAGGGTGAGTTTTCCGATTGTTTTTGACCAATTTTTTCATTCCAATGGAAAATGCAGAATATTGCATTATTAGACCCTGAGCTGGGCTTAGTAAGGTTTTTATTATTATTATTATTATTATTATTATTATTATTATTATTATTATTATTATTATTATTATTATTTAAATAGCTGAAGGACAGCAGAGAACAGGAAGAATGGATGGCTTTATCAGCCGCAGCCAGACCAGCCCTGCATATCTTGGAAAACAGGAAGGGCTTTGACTGCTTCCATATGGCAGGGAATATGCTAGAAATGCAGAAAAGGGAAAATGTTGCTTCAGAGATCCAGGTGCCTAGATATTGGAATTAAATAAGATTTTGCGTGGAGAGGCAGTTTGGTCTAGTGGTTAAGGTACCAGGTTAGAAATTAGGAGACGGTGAGTTCTAATACCACCTGAGCCATGAAAGTTGGCTAAGTGACATCAAGTCAATCACCAGGAGATGGTGAGTTCTAGTCTCGCCACAGCCATGAAATCTGGCTGAATAACTTTGGGCCAAGGACTAGGAGACAGTGAGTTCTAGTCTCGCCACAGCCATGAAATCTGGCTGAATGACTTTGGGCCAAGGACTAGGAGACGGTGAGTTCTAGTCCACCTCAGGCATGAAATCTGGCTGAATGACTTTGGGCCAAGGACTAGGAGATGGTGAGTTCTAGTCCACCTCAAGCATGAAAGCTGGTGGGTAACTTTAAGCCAATCACCAGGAGATGGTGAGTTCTAGTCTCACCTTAAGCATGAAACCAGCTTGGTAACTGGGACTTTTACCAGGAGATGGTGAGTTCTAGTCTCGCTTTAGGCATGGGAGTGTAACCCTCCAAGGACCATTCCCTCTATTCAGAACACCTGAGAATATTTAGGCAACATGCATTTTTTCTCACATAAAAATCAGAATTAGCAAACTTCACACCGAACGTCCGTCTCATACAAGTCCGTTTTACCCAGAGAATAATTTTGATTTATGCATTATTATGGTTTGTTCCCCATCTCTTGGCTTTCCTTAAAAGTTGCCAAGTTTGAAGCAACGCTAGATTCAACCCCCCAAGTCTGAAGAGGCTAATTCAAAATAGATCACTGTAAAATGAACACAGTCAATAACAAAACAATGCCATTCTAAAGATTTCCGAGCCAAAAAAATAAATAAATGAGACTGGTCCAGAAAGCCAATTTACAAGAACAGGGAGGCGAGAAAACCGCAATGGAAAAACTACGAGTATAAAATGTGAAAATCCATTATTAATAGAAAGCCTAAAACGCAAAGATACAAGCCCTAAGCAGCAAGAGGCAGAAAAAAATGACCAGCTCAGCAACAGAAGCATCTCAGGTACCCTAGTTATTATAAATTTTACAGAGATTTATAAGGAATAATAAAGGAAACACTGATTTTAGTTTAAACAAACAAGGACCGCGGCATTATAAAGGCAGAAACAGATCTACTTCTCAATTCAGCTTAAACAGTGATCGATTGCGGGGGGAATGGAAGTTGGAATATTAAAACCACAAATTCACATTTTGTCTGACTTAGGAGCTCCACCTTCAATCGGTGGATAAGGGAGCTTTTATTTGCAAATTATTAGTAAAGCGTTTACCAACTTACCCATCTCCAATTTAGCCGAATTATACAGGTGAGGAGTTGCTGGCTTCACTATGAACTTTATTTAGAATTTTAATTAGGCTGCAAAGTTTTAAGGCGTAAGATTTTCTACCGGTCTAACATATCACATTTTCAGAGAGTCAAAAGACCTGAATAGGTGGGATAATTTATCTCTGTTTTTCCCAGGGTTTTTTCCCTTCTCGAACAAGGATTTCCATTAAAGCAATTTACTAACTGGTAATACCAGTTATCAGTTAGAAGGCATCAGGTAGTCCTCGACTTATGAACACAATTGGGACCAAAACATCCATCACTAAGCAGCATGGTCATTAAGTAAACCACTGTATGATCACACCCGTTTTACAACCTTTTGCGCTGCCATCATTTTACAACCTTTTGCGCTGCCGTCATTAAACAAATCATACAGTCATTAAACAAATCATACAGTCGTTGAATCCCATGAATTTATCAGAAGGCAGATGGAAACTTCGATGTGTAGCCATGTGTGGGAGACACAGAGGCCCACACAACCATGGGACCGGTTGACCCCATGAGGAAAAAAAAAAAACCCACCTCACCTGTACAGGTTATCCTCGACTTATAGCAGTTCATTTAGTGACCGTTCGAAGTTACGACGGCACTGCAAAATGGGACTTACGACCGTTTTTCACACTTACGACCGTTGCGCGTAGTCACGTGATCAAAATCTGGATGCTAAGCAACAGACTCCTATTTACGACGGTCGCAGTGTACCGGGGGTTACGTCATCCCCTTTTGCGACCTTCTGACCAGCAAAGTCAATGAGGAAGCCAGATTCACTTAACAACCGTGTGACTCACTGAACAACGGCGGTGATTCATTTAACAACGGCGGCAAGGAAGATCGTAAAACGGGGCAAAACTCACATAACGAATGTCTCGCTGAAGAAGAGGAAGGTTGGTTTACTGAGGGGGAAAAAAAACCCAATGTTAAGTTTTCAATAAACTAAATTTTGGGTTTTTTCAATAAACCAATTTTTCTGTTAAACTAAACTAAAAAAAAAAATTGAAACAAGAACAGAATTGCTGGGTTGAATTGTGGCGGTAAGACAAGGTGCATAGGATTGCAAGGAAAAATATATTACTCTAGGGTGGGCTGAGGCTAACACTTTGAATGAAAGAGGAATTTCAATTTCAAACTATCAGGAAAAGCTGGAGGAGAGGAGGGAGGGAACTGTTTAACTTTGGATACTCATTTAATCTGCAAATCCTGGGTCCTTAAGAGCTTAGTGACTTTTTTTTGCAACTGGGCGAGGGCTCTTAACATAATATTATCTCATTTAACGCTGTAACAGACGTCATTTCGACCCAGAACAATTCCTAGAAGAAGTTTCAAAATTCTCATGCACAAAAAAATAATAATTTGGAGCTCAATAGATCAAAAACAAGTTTGCACATTATATTAAACCAACTATCTTAATGTGGCGTGTGAACCTAGCTATTATTCTTCACCCCACAAACCACAATTTCAACGAACTCCCTCTGACTTTCTCCTCTGACTTTGTTTAAACATTAATCATTAAGTGTTGTACCTTAGAATTCTTGATGATCTTTTCTTTTATGTACACTGAGAGCATAGGCACCAAGACAAATTCCTTGTGTGTCCAATCACACTTGGCCAATAAAAATTCTATTCTATTCTATTCTATTCTGTTCTATTCTATTCTAAACCTGAGGTGGAGGGAAAAAATAGGGATTTTGCATTTTGGAGCAGCTGAAATTCACCACCAAACTGAATTTAAGACATTCAATTTAGCCACAATATTAGGTGCAGCTGAGCAGAAGACAACAGCCAAGGGCTCAACTATCTAACCATGGTTTATTAATAAGCCACAGATCCAGGGCCCAAGCACAGCCTTTAAACACGCAACAACATCAGTATCCTAATCACCCTTTACACACCAAGGTGATATATCAATTGTACAACTCGGCAGTTTTCTTGGCAATACAGCACAAAGGCACTTGCCTCAAAATATAATTTCTTTTTTTTTTAAAGAAGGAGTTAATTAATTTTTCTTTAAAAAAAATAGTTTTTATTAAACAGTTTGTCTTTAAAAACAACAGAAAAAGCAATCCCACATTTATAAAAACAGAACACGTCACGATATAACATACTGAACATTACATAACACTAACAGTAATTTTACAGCATTCCATATCAACATCCGTATTCTGCTTTTACAGTTCTCTATTCTATCATTTCTATTTACTAGTAGGATAATCGCATTACTCCAACATATTATATATACACACACGCACACACATTATAATATTCATTGTTCTTATCTACTCAAAATACAATTTCTTTTACATTTTCCTTTTTACATTGTTCTTTTTTTTAATTATTTTTTTTTACTGTCCCGTCTTTCTCACCCAAGGTCAATCCAGGTTTGATTGTGCATAGGGTTTATTTATTTATTTTTCTCCCAATATCAGCTCTGTGCTGTCACTTAAAAGAGTTTTAATGTGGAATTATCTCTGAGTGTTTCCTAACCTTCGCAGCTTGGAAGATGTGTAGATTTCAACTCCCAGAATTCCCCAGCCAGCATAGCAGGCTGGGGAATTCTGGGAGTTGAAGTCCACACATCTTCAAGTTTCCAAGGTTAAAAAACCCCACTGAAATTGTGTGACATCATTGCGGTCTTCCTGACCTTAAGGGATGATTCCCAGGGATTTTCCATAGCCTTGGAATAAAAAGCGAAGGTTCAGAACCCTACAACCATTTCCAACCGTGCAATTATTCCACCTTTTTAATTCTCTTTTTAAAACAAGGAAGGAAAAAAAAAAGCTAAGGAGGCAGTTTTCCTGCCTTCCTGGAAAACTTTGTTAGGAACAAGCTAGCAAAGCGGTATTTAATTTTGACCCTCAAGGCTGTCATTAAAAAAGCCAGAAAGTAAGAAAAAATAAGGGGAGTGTTTGTCATTGCAAGAGAAAATAACATTTGCAGCCTGGTTAACTTTCTGCCTGGAACCAGGTATTATGTTAACTAACCAGCACTGACAGGTTTTGACACAAACAGGCTTAAGAAGAAGCCAAACCATGGTTTAATCCTAGCGCAGTTCCAGCACAGGTTGGAAGTTGGAACACTTTGTGCCAATAGCAACACACACACACACACAAACTCAACACAACCTCACTTTCGCTTTCCAGCCCGCCCCCCCACCTTAAAAAAACCTCCCAAGGAAGAGACCCCATCCTCCCTCTCCCAATCTCCTTGCGAAGCAGACCTTTCCAAGAGGACTACAAGGACTACAACTCCCATCCGTCCCAGGTCGGGTGGCATGGGAGTCGAAGTCCCCCATTTGCGGCGGAGTGGGGGGGGCTCCCTCTCCCCCACTTTATCTCTCTCTCTCTCTCTGAACTCGCCTCTGCCTTTTAAACAGACGTTTCCCGACCCCCCGAAACTCGCCAACCAGCTCCGCCGCGCGCCTTTTGCAACCGGGCGCCCGCGGGCGCCACCTTCGGAGCTCGCCTAAAAGTCCAGAAAAAGACCCCCCCACCGACCCCAACCGGGGTGCAATTCTTTCCAAAGGGGTCCTGCAACCCCTCCCACCCCCCAAAAAAAATAAATAAATAAAACCTCCCTCCCGGCTCTCCCTCCGCTGCAAGGCACAGGAGCCACCCGAGGCTTGTTGGGAAGCGGTCACTTGGGCACCCGAGGGGCGCTGGGCTGGCAGACGACCCCTCACCCCACCCCGTGTGCCTCCCCTTCCCCTTCCAGGCCTGCTCGCTCGCTCCTTCCTTCCTTCCTTCCTTCCTTCCTGCCTTCCCCCTCCCCGCGTGGCTGGAAACTCGCGTGACCTTCCCCGCGGGTGGGCAAAAAAAAGAGGCTTACCTGGTGCGCGGAGCCGGCCGGCTTGTGTAACCTGGGCGGGCCGGGCAAGGAAGGAAGAGAGCCCGGCGAAGGAAAAGAGCCCGGCGGCCGAAGGAGCGGCGTGCAAAGCGAGCCCGGCTGCAAGGCAGGCGGCGGCGGCGGGGTTCCCGGAGAGGCAGCTGGGCGGCCGGTGGGCAGCGCGCCTGGCCGCTTCTGCTCCGCGCAGGGCGAAGGGAAAGGAAGGGAAGGCGAGGCGAGGCGGAGCTACCCGCAGGAGGGAGCCGCCCAAGCGACGCAGCCGCCCGGGCTCCGCAGCCCCGAGGAGCCAAAGCGGAGCCGCCGCTGGACGGGACCCGGAGGAGAAGCCAGGACGGGGAAGCTCTCCGGGAGGGTCCCGGCCAAGGCTGGGGAAGGAGAGGAGGAGCCGGCGGGTCTGACTCTTGGGAGGGGTGGGGGAGCTTTCTCGGCTTTGCCCGCCACCGCCGGGAAGACCAGCGAGCTAGCCCGTTTAGGGAGCACCGGTCCAAAGGGAGAGAGAGAAAGAAAGAAGAGAAATGGATGGAGGAGGAGAAGAAAGATAGGAGAGAGAGGGGCGGGGGATAGGAGAAATAGTTGAGAGAGAGAATAGACAGAGAGAGAGAGATAGAAAGGAGTGATAAATTGATGGGTGATATATATAGGAGAAAGAAAAGAAAAGAAAAGAAAGAAAGAAAGGAAAAGAAAAGAAAAGAAGAAAAGAAAAGAAAAGAAAAGAAAAGAAAAGAAAAGAAAAGAAAAGAAAAGAAAAGAAAAGAAAAGAAAAGAGAAGAAAAGAAAAGAAAAGAAAAGAAAAGAAAAGAAAAGAAAGGAAAAGAAAAGAAAGAAGATGGGTGGATGGATGGAAGGATAGATGAGAGAGAGATGGATAGATGGATGGATGAGATAAGATATAAGAGAGAGGGATAGAGAGATGGATGGTGAGATAAGACAAGAGGATTGATGGATGGAAGGAAGAGATAAGATATGAGAGAGAGAGAGAGAAGGATGGATGGAGAGATAAGAAGAGATTGGATGGATGGATGGAAGGAAGAGATAAGATATGAGAGAGAGAGAGAGGGATGGATGGAGAGATAAGACAAGAGATTGGATGGATGGATAAGATGATAGATAGATAGATAGATAGATAGATAGATAGATAGATAGATAGATAGATAGATAGATAGATAGATAGATAGATAGATACTGGTGGATGGGTGGGTGGAGAGAGAGAGAGAGAGAGAGAGAGAGAAAGTTTGATAGAGAGAGAGACAATGATAGAGAGAGAGAGATGGAGAGAGAGAGAGAGATGAAAGATAGGAGAGATAGATGATAGATGTAGACAGACAGATAACATACAAATAGATGCGAATATTTCGGCAGAAATTGTAACTATGTAAACTGTATTTGGATATGACAAGTTGCATAAGATACGATATGGCCAAATACTCTGTTCATTAAAATATGTGGGTGGGGTGTGAAAGAAAAGAAAAGACATCAATAAAACTTGATTCAAAACAAAAAAAGGTACAAATAGTTGTTTAATAAATTATAGATAAAAAAGCGAGAGAAGACAAGAAGAAGATAGGAGGAAGGACACAGAGAGACGGACAAACAGATAGCTAGGCAGACCGTATTTATTTGTGTTTTTGTGCACCAACCCGCTCAACACACATCTAGTCTATATGTATGTATACAGTGTGTGCCCTCCTGTCTCCTGGCCCAGAGATTAACGCAAGCCGGCCGGGGCTGCACTCCGTAATCGCCTTTACAAAAATATAGGAAGTGCTCCCTCCCCTCCAGCCATCAATTTGATTTAAGGCCGCCTATGTCTGCTGAGCCAGGAAAAAATGCGGAAGGGCTGAGATTTGCATATGGAACAGTGGGAGAGAGACTTAATGATCATAAAATAAAAGTGGATATAAATCACACTTTATGCGGGATAAGAAGGATTTGCACACACACAAACACACACACTGCTTTTGCCAAACATATCAAAAATGCAGCTCTTCCGTTTCATTTATTAAAATTTCTTAAATTTCGGGCTTTCCTCACGGTTTTTAATAAGGTGAGTTTTCTAAAAAGTTTAAAAAAATAAAAAATCCAAATGTTTCCATCCAAACTCAATTTGTCCTGCATGCAATAAACCAAGATCAAACTTGTTCCCTCTTTATGCCAGCCTCATTGCAGATAGTCCTCGACTTACGACCACAACTGAGCCCCAGATTTCTTAGCGTCTTAGCGAAAGCCGGTCCTTAAGTGGGTTTTGCCCCGTTTGATGACTTTTCTCGTCACGGCCGTTAAGTGAATCAGTTACAGTTGTTAAGTTAGTCACACGGTTTTTAAGCGAGTCGGGCTTCCCCATTGACTTCGCTTGCCAGAAGGTCGCAAAAGGGGGTCACGTGACCCCTGGAACCGTCATAAATATGAGTCAGTTGCCAAGCATCCGAATTTTGATCAGGTGACCACGGGGAAGGCTACAACGGTTGTAAGTGTGAAAAATGTTCGTAAGTCCCTTTTTTCCAGGTTTTTTTTTTTTTTGTTTACATTTATACCCCGCCCTTCTCCGAAGACTCAGGGCGGCTTACAGTGTGTAAGGCAATAGTCTCATTCTATTTGTATATTTTTACAAAGTCAACTTATTGCCCCCCCAACAATCTGGGTCCTCATTTTACCTACCTTATAAAGCAGGGGTGTCCAAACTGCGGCCCGCGGGCCAACTGCGGCCCGCGGGTCAGTTTTTATTGGCCCGCAGCAAATTCTCGGTGGACAGTGGGGTGCGGCCCCCGTCCTGGCCCCCAAGGAACCCGCCGCTCGCCCGGTTGCAGATGCGGGGAGGCTCCGCTGAGGCTACCCCTGCCCACCCGGGGCTGCGGGCCGGCCATTCAGCCACTGGGCTGTAGGGGGCGCCCGGGACGCCCACGGCTCCAGCCCGGCCCACCAGACAGAGGAGGAGGCGGGCGGGCGGCAGAGCTTCCGGCGCTGCACCAGGCGCCCTCGGCTCATGGCGCCCGCACAGGTAGGCTCTCCGGGCGGGTCGGCAGAGCAGGGCTGGACGGGCAGGGAGCGGAGCGGAGGAGGAGGGGAGGGTTAAGCTGCTGAGTGGGCCCCGCTGCGGGGGCTGCCGAGGGCCCCGGCGGGAACGGGACGCTTCTGCTCCCCGGAGAACCTCTGGGTGGGGCATACCAGGCATTCCCACCAACTGAGCTGCATCGCTGGGGAGGGGAGGCGGTGGCTGGAGAGGACAACCCGCCGCCGCCCCCACCCAGAGGTTCTCCGGGAGCAGAGCGTCCCGTTCCGCGGGACCCTCGGCAGCCCCGGCAGCGGGGCCCACTCAGCAGCTCAACCCTCCCATCCTCCTCCGCTCCGCTCCCCCGCCCGTCCAGCCCTGCTCTGCCGACCCGCCGGAGAGCCTACCTGCGCGGGCGCCATGAGCCGAGGGCGCCCGGAGCAGCGCCGAAGCTCTGCCGCCCGCCCGCCTCCTCCTCTGTCTGGTGGGCGGCGGGTTGTCCTCTCCAGCCACCGCCTCCCCCAGCGATGCAGCTCAGTTGGTGGGAATGCCTGGTAAGGGGGGGGCGCAGCTCAGTTGGGGCCTTGTCCGGGAAGCTGAGTGACCAAGGAGGCTCTGGGAGAGAGCCGAAGAGACCTACCCCACCCCACCCGCCCCAGCTGGGGAAGATGGCAAGCCGCCGCCGCCCGGTTGCAGATGCGGGAGGCTCCGCTGGCGACCCCGCCCACCGGGGCTGCGGGCGGCCATTCCGCCACTGGGCTGTAGGGGCGCCGGGGCGCCCACGGCTCCAGCCCGGCCCACCAGACAGAGGAGGAGGCGGGCGGGCGGCAGAGCTTCGGCGCTGCTCGGGCGCCCTCGGCTCGCGGCGCCCGCGCAGGTAGGCTCTCCGGGCGGGTCGGCAGAGCAGGGCTGGATGGGCGGGGGAGCGGAGCGGAGGAGGATGGGAGGGGTGAGCTGCTGAGTGGGCCCCGCTGCCGGGGCTGCCGAGGGTCCCGGCGGGAACGGGACGCTTCTGCTCCCCGGAGAACCTCTGGGTGGGGGGCGGCGAAGGCGGGTTGTCCCTCTCCAGCCACCGCCTCCCCCCCTCCCCCGGCGATGCAGCTCAGTTGGTGGGGATCCCTCGGCGCCTGGTGGGGGGGGGCGCAGCTCAGTTGGGGCCTTGTCCGGGAAGCTGAGTGACCAAGGAGGCTCTGGGAGAGAGCCGAAGAGACCCACCCCACCCCACCCCACCCCCCGCGGTGTTGCCACAGCTGGGGAAGATGGCAACATCCTGGGATGCCGGGATGCCCAAGGGGGATGAAGCCCTTCCTCGCAAAGAGTCTTTTGGGCCCAAGGCAGCTTGGCCGGCTGGTGGCCCCTGTGCCCCATGGGGCATTGCCAGGGTCGTTCCTCCAATGGGCCAAAGCCTCCTGGCTGACCCACAAGGCCCTCGGAGGGGGAGAACAGCCGGCCTTCCTAGCACAGCGCTGCCTCTTCCCAAAAGGGAAGTTTGTTTGTTTGTTTGCCTTTGAAGGTGTCTCTCACCCGCTTGGCTTGTTTCTGTTTCATTTTGTCTGCCTCTGAGAAGGACTGGCTGGCTGCAAAACTCTTGTGGCTTGAGGCTATTGTGCGCACTCTGTACATGGGCCCCAGCTGCCCCTCGGAGCAGCTTCAAAGCCCTTTGGGGGCTCTGCTCCCAAACCTGTGCCCAAACCGAGGGACCCTTGGGGGCTTCTTTGCATGCTGCAGGATCTCCCAGTGTGACAGTTTTGCACCCTGCAGACTGATAGAAAGCAGCTGGGACTCCCCTGGCGGAAAAGAAGAAGACCGGCATCGAGAAACAGGTGAGGGCGGCGAGGGGCCGAACAGCGTTGGTGGGGGGAAGTGTGCAGAATGTCTCCAGACAAAAACTATATCGCACTTTTGACCAGTCCTCACACTTATGACCGGACATCATTTATGCCTGTTGCAGCATTTTGTGCATAGGGACTACTCAGAGGGCTGAAAAAGTTATTTTTGACCTGTCCTCACACTTTTGACTGGTCCTCACACCTACAACTATCTTTACATTTTGCACCCTATCTTGTAACCGTGGTGAAGAGAAGCAGTTGTGAAATGAGTGATATGGTTGTTAAAAATGCTGCAATGGGCATAAATGTGAGGATGGTCATAAGTGTGAGTACTGGTCAAAAATTACTTTTTTTAGCCCTCTGAGTAGTTTCTATGCCCATAGCCACATCCACTCAGTCACATGAGCAGTTAGCCACACCCACCAGTCACATGACCACCAAGCCACACCCCAAAATAAGCCACGCCCATTCCCTCCCCCCCTCCCCCCCCCCGTGGCCCGGGCCTTTGCTTATTTTTCTTTATTTGGCCCTCACTCAAAAAAGTTTGGACACCCCTGTTATAAAGGATGGAAGGCTGAGTCAACCTTGGGCCGGGCTCGAACCTGCAGTAATTGCAGGCTGCTGTGTTCTAATAACAGGCTTTACCAGCGTGAGCTAAACCGGCCCCTCGGTTCTGTTCTGTTGTAACTTCGGACGGTCACTAAACAAATGGTTGTAAGTCAAGTATGAATTTAATACCGTTTCCCCAAAAATAAGACCCAACCGGAAAATAAGTCCTAGCCTGATTTTTCAGGATGCTCGTAATATAAGCCCTACCCCAAAAATAAGCCCCAGTTAAGATTGTCAGCCAGATGGATGCATTTAGTACCGTATTTTCCCAAAAATAAGAACTACCTAGAAAATAAGCCCTAATGCGTCTTTTGGAGTAAAAATTAATATAAGACCCGGTCTTATTTTGGGGGAAATACGGTAATAAATATTCTGATAGGAATATTAGATATCACACCCCTGGGTGTAACGGTGTGTGTTCCAGAGGAGAAGGTTCACGCTCATCCATGGCTGCGAAAGTTCAAACTTCCTTTGATTAAATCACACCCCTTTGGCCTACCCTATAGGGATGTCGTTGTGGGAAAAGTGAGAGGCATGGGATCCCCGAGGGCTGCACTTTTGAGGAAAAGCAAGGTTATAAATCAAACCCACAAACCACAGCGCACGTTTTCCCACGCTGGCCTGGGAAACCGCAAAACGATGCCGACAAGTGTCAAAACCGAAAGCATCAGAAATTAACACTTAATCACACCTTCAGTTCAGAGGAAGTCTTGAGACCAACCCTCCAACTGATGTCACCAGCAATTCCAGGCAGCGTTATGATTCATGAGTGTTTGTTCCCTTTGCACAAAGATCTATCGCAACTCGGAAAGAAACGCAAACACACCCTAAATTTGTCTAATTAAGAGCACTTTTTGATAAAACATTTCCTGTTTTTCGGGGGGGGTACTCATTATCCGTTATCCATCAGCTTCTCTTTTTGGCTGCCGATATTCTGGCTGCCAATCAGTTAGAAAGTCCATACAGAGAGTAATGAGTACAGTAGAGAAGATCGCTTTCTGTTATTCAGGATACTGCTTGTAAGTGCTATGTGCTAAGAGCTTGAAACATTGTTAGAGATCCCGCACAACCTCTTCATGGTCTGTTTCTGTTGCTAACCTCTGGGAGGAGGTTTCAAAGCTTTTCTAGCCGGACTTCCAGAATCTGTAAGAGCTTTGTTACATCCGAACTAGACTGTGTTCTCTGTGGGTATATCCATAATTTTGTATTTATTTATTTTGTCATGTTTATGTAGTACATATTGGAGGTGGTGACCCTTTTGAGAGCTGTACGGAACAAAATTTCATTTTTAATGTATGCCGATTAGTGTACACTCAAAGTGACAATAAAGTTATACTAAGTCTTCTAAGCCAATTAGTTAAAAGATCCCAAGCTTGTCAGTTGGAAAGCTAACTGTTGAGGTTCGAGACCCGAGCGCTCACTGACGGGGTGAGTTCCCTTCCCTGGCTCCAGCTCCTGCCCATCCAGAAGTTCGAAAGCATGCAAAGGTGAGTATATAAATAGGTACCACTTCGGTGGGAAAGTAACAGCGTTCTGTGCGCCTTTGAGGTATAGCCATGCTGGCCACCTGACCACGGAAAATATCTTCAGACAATGATGGCTCCCACAGCTAAGAAACAGCACCGTACCCTAGAATTGGACACAACTGGACAGGTAAACCATTTATATTCCCACAAAAGAGACCCGTTCATTGTTGTCTAATCACCCCCTTGTGAGGTTGATTCCTAGCCAATAATAATTATTTTTTTATTTGCATTTATATCCCGCCCTTCTCCGAAGACTCAGGGCGGCTTACACTATGTTAGCAATAGTCTTCATCCTATTTGTATATTTATATACAAAGTCAACTTATTGCCCCCAACAACCTGGGTCCTCATTTTACCTACCTTATAAAGGATGGAAGGTTGAGTCAAGCTTGGGCCTGGTGGGACTAGAACCTGCAGTAATTGCAGGCAGCTGCTGTTAATAACAGACTGCATTAGCAGTCTGAGCCACAGAGACCCCTCAATAATCTTGAGTAACTACAACTATTCCTCAACTCAGGGCCAAAACGGGGACCAGTTGGTTAGCAAAACAGTTGTTAAAAGTGATTTTTGTCCCAGGCCTTCAGCGTATCATTGCCGTTTTTAAGTGAGTCACACAACTGTTAAGTGAATCTGGATTCTCGCGCTGACTTTCTTGGTTGGAAGCCATCTTGGAAGATCACAAAGTCATGTGATGCTGCAACCATCAAGGACGAAGTGTTTTGATATATGTTTTTTTTAAATAAGAAATTATTAAAGAATTTATTTTTCTTTTTCACGTTGGTTTCTTCTGATAGGATTAGGTAGCCCCCTGGAGAGATAGGCGACAAAATAAAATTTAATAATATTAATATCTTATTCAGAGTATAGATCAGGGGTCTCCAACCTTGGCAACTTTAAGACTTGTGGACTTCAACTCCCAGAGTTCTGGAACTCTGGGAGTTGAAGTCCACAAGTCTTAAAGTTGCCAAGGTTGGAGACCCCTGATCTAGAGGTTTTAATTCTTTTTTTTTAAATTATTCCATAAACTTGGATCCAAGTAATGAAATACGAGTTTCAGGTGTCACGGCAAAGGTAGGATTGCCGTGCGATCAGAGTCCATTTTGATTTCTTTTGACCATCCTTTGGGGAACGTCCCTTCTACAGGGAGAAACTGACATGCCCTAATCCGTTCCTTGTTGTGACAGCGATCTTCCCAGCAACACCTTAACCGCAACTCAACCTTGGCAGAGGCAAAAAAAAATAATTGCACAAATAGTACGTTGCGTCGCTTGTTGAGATTAACCCCAAATCTTGCTTAAACGCCGCAGCTAACACCCAGTAATTGGCATTATTAGACCCTGTGGGGTGTTTTGTGGTCGAGATGTGTGGCAGGCGCCAAGGAGGCTCGGATTCAAATAGACGCTCAACCCTGCATACTTACTGAGTGACTTTGGGGCAAATTGTTCTCTCCCACTCGGGCCTACCTTGCAGGGGTGTGTGGGGGATAAAACCAAAGGACATCCCTCTGTAAGAACCTGGAGAAAAACAGGGATAGAGATCTTGAGAAGATAAACCCATCATTTGAGTGCAGGATGAGGAATTATGAATGTGGCTTATTCCACAAACCACTACTTTGGTCTAGTGGTTGAGCTGCTGGCCGAGAAACCAGGAGGCTGTGAATTCTAGTACCGCCTTAGGCATGAAAGCCAGGGGCTTGACTTTGGGCCAATCACCAGGAGATAGTGAATTCTAGTACCGCCTTAGGCATGAAAGCCACTGGGTGACTTTGGGCCAATCACCAGGAGATGGTGAATTCTAGTACCGCCTTAGGCATGAAAGCCACTGGGGCCACTTTGGGCCAATCACCAGGAGATGGTCAATTCTAGTACCGTCGTAGGCATGACGCTGAGCTTGTGGATCGAAAGGTCGGCAGTTCAGCAGTTCGAATCCCTGGTGCTGCGTAACGGGCGTGAGCTCCCATGACTTGTCCCAGCTTCCGCCAACCTAGCAGTTCGAAAGCAGGTAAAAAATGCAAGTTAGAAAAATAGGGACCACCTTTGGTGGGAAGGGAACAGCGTTCGGTGCGCCTTTGGCGTTGAGTCATGCCGGCCACATGACCATGGAGACGTCTTCGGACAGCGCTGGCTCTTCGGCTTTGAAACGGAGATGAGCACCGCCCCCTAGAGTCGGGAACGACTAGCACAGATGCGCGAGGGGAACCTTTACCTTTCAATAAATGAATAGAGAGAGCAGAATTCACAAGGGGTGTGTGTGTGTCTCTCCCCCAGCAAGGGAGCCTGGCATTTGAAGCGGTCAAAGGCGGGTACCCAGCAGGGTGACTCGGTGGCACGGCTCTGCTTTTAAGCCCTGCCAGCCTGCTGGCACAGCGATGGCTCTAAACACGGCTTCCATCCCCTCCTGGAAGGGATAATAGGATCTGAGGATTTGCAGCTCCAGCCGCGAGGAAGTCAAGGTCATTTTGCAGCCAGGCAGAGTAAACAGTTTAAAAAAAGATAGATCCGTTGAGGGACTGGAGGTGTGGAGGTGGGGCTGCTTGGCTAAATGGGCTTTTTTTTTTTCCTTTTCTTTTTTTTTTGCAGAAACGCAGTTGGGGGGGGTCTAAGCCACGGTTTGTAGCCTTCAGGGTTTATTCCCCTTGCAATCCCGGCTTCTTTCTCCAAACGCGGCCCCTTTAAGACAGGTGGGCTTCAACAACACCGGGAAGTCCACGCTAAGCGACCGGTCATAAGTCGAGGACCGTCGGTTCTCCAAAGCACCTGAAGGCAGGACAAGAAGCAACGGATGGAAACTAAGCAAGGAGAGAAGCAACTTAGAACTAAGGAGAAACAGTTTCCTGACAATTAACCAGTGGAACGACTTGCCTGCAGAAGTTGCGAATGCTCCAACACTGGAAGTTTTTAAGAAGAGATTGGATAGTCATTTGTCTGAAGTGGTGTAGGGTTTCCTGCCTGAGCTGGGGGTTGGACTAGAAGACCTCCAAGGCCCCTTCCAACTCTTATTATTCTGTTATTCTATTCTCCAAAAGCACCTGAGGTTAGGACAAGAAGTGATGGGTGGAAACTAAGCAAGGAGAGAAGCAACCCGCCGCCATCGCTACTGGATCGGGTGATCTGGTCCAAATCGGGAGCATTTCACCCCTAAAGACAAGGAATAATGGATGGAAATTGAACAAGGAGAGATTCAACCTGGAAATAAGGAGAAATTTCCTAACAATTAACCAGCGGAACTGCTTGCCTTTTTTTATTTATTTATTTACATTTATATCCCGCCCTTCTCCGAAGACTCAGGGCGGCTTACATTGTGTAAGGCAATAGTCTCATTCTATTTGTATATTTACAAAGTCAACTTATTGCCCCCCCAACAATCTGGGTCCTCATTTTACCTACCTTATAAAGGATGGAAGGCTGAGTCAACCTTGGGCCGGGCTTGAACCTGCAGTAATTGCAGGCTGCTGTGTTTTAATAACAGGCTTCTTACCAGCCTGAGCTACCACGGCCTCCAGAAGTTGTGGGAGAGATTGGATAACCATTTGTCTGAAATGATGTAGGATCTCCTGCTTGAGCAGGGGGTTGGACTAGAAGACCTCCAAGGTCCCTTCCCACTCTGTTATTCCGTTATATCCTCAGCATACGGTTCCTGAAAACATTTAAATGGATCATGATTGGAAGCAAGGGGGCTAAGCATTTGCTCCTTTTTCACTTGGATTGGTTTTATAGCTGCCCCATTTAGCCAAAAAGACATCTTCGTTTTACAACGCTTTGGAAATAATTGCAAATTTGCCAGCGGAAGAATAAATCAAGCTTTTTCTAAAAGAAAAAAATAAAATGTAGGATCCTACATTAACTTGGGTTCCTTCCAAGAGATGTCTCCTTTATTTGCATTTTGGCACCGAGGGAAATGTCCTGCTTCCTTTCTAACAAACTTAATCATCAATTTATTTTCTCTGCCATTGGATTTATGGCTTTGACAGCATCCCTTGTTTTGTCAGTTGGCATATTTTACCGCTTTAATATCAGCAGCTACATTTTTACGATGGTTAGCCGGAGGGATAAAGAACGATAAATGGCTGAGGTGCAAATCTGGAAAGAAATAAACCAATTTGCAGAGTTTGACGGTATCCTTGACTTGCAAACATTCACTTAGGTACTGAGGGAAGTTACAACGGCGTTGAAAAAAAGGACTTATGATCGTTTTTCACACTTACGACCGTGGTAGCAATGGGAGTGGTACGGTAGCCTAGAGGTGGAGCTCTCGCTTCACAATCCGGAGGCTGTGAGTTTGATTCTAGGTAGAGGCAGATATTTCTCTCTCTGGGCACAATGTGTTCTGTCCCCCTCAACCAAAACCAAAAAGACACGCGAGCTGACTATATTTGTCAGCAATTTATTCTTGCTACAGATATCAGTTCTGGCAACGAACCTGCGATCGCCTGCCAAGTCCTCCTATCTCTTCAGTGCAACTGCGGTCCGTTGCTGGAGCAACCCAGAGTTCAGAAATAAACAGAAATCCAGAAGCCAATTCCTGAGTCTCGCAATAAAGCAGCCAAAGTTTCCAAAAGTCAGTTTTTGTCCGTCACGAAGTCCAATGGCAGCTCCACCCACTTTTATACCCTGTGGCATGTGGCTCCGTGACTCAGCACTCCCTGGGCCGGTCCCTCCCTTTCCTTTGCTGCGCACATTTCCCTCGGCATCGCTGCCTTGCATCGAGCCAAGATTGATCCTCCTCAGCTGGCTCTTGGGGCGTTGCCAGGGAAGAGGAGGAGGGGTCGGGGGAAAGAGGCCTTGTCAGCTCCTCCTCCACCACCTGACCTGCCTCTGGAACCTGGAATGGAGCCAGAGAGGAAGGTCCTGCAGAGTGACTCCGAGTCACTCTCTGCCAGGAGGCCAGGTTCAGGGCCCGCAGACACAACACAATGAGAATATATCTGCTGAACAAAACTCCGCATTGGCAATAGGAAAGGCATCTGGCCAGGAAACACTCTGCTTCATTCAAATACCAAGACTCCATCCCATTGCAAGGGATTATGGGGTCGTTAAACAAAGAGGATGATGACAACCATGGTAGCATCTCCAGGGTCACGCGATCAAAATTCCAACGCGTGCAAACTGGTTCATATTTATGACGGTTACAGTGTCCCGGAGTCATGTGATCCCCTTTTGCCACTTTCTGAAAAGCAAAGTCAAGGGCGGAGAAACCAGATTCACTTCACAGCCGTCTTACTAACTTAACAATTGCAGTGATTCACTTAACCACGTTGGCAAGAAAGGTCGTAAAACGGGGGCAAAATTCCTTTAACCAATGTTTCCCTTAAGGAGCAGAAATTTGGGGCTCGATTGTGGTCGTAAGTCGAGGATTACCTGTATTAATATCGGTGCTTAGCCATTAATTAAGTCTTAAATCTCAATTATTAATAGCAGCGTTAAGTTAATGTTATTATTAATAGTAGCATTAAGTTAATGAAGTCAAAAGCTGCTTAGAAAAAAACCTGGAAGCTAATTTCTTTTTCAATTTCTTTCCAGGTTTCATCTGCACCAATCTTCCCCCCTTCCTTTCTCCTTCCTCCTTTTTTTTTTTGCTGTTTTATGGTGTTATTTATTGATTTATTTTTTTTCACTTCCTCTGTAATCCTTTTTAATGCCAGGATCCATAAATTCAGTCCAATATCACCATTTTACTGTCGTGTGATCAGCAATTTTGACCTTCCCAACTGGCTTCCAACAAGCCAAGTCAATCGGGGGAGGGGGAAGCTAGATTCACTTAATGCCCACGTGAGTCTTTTAACGGCTGCAATGATCTGCTTAACAACGGTGCTGAAAAGGCTGTAAAACGAGGCACCGCCTTAAACCACCACGCTTACCAACGCCCTTTTTTGAGCTCAATTTTGGTCATAAGTCGAGGCCTGTATCTCAGCGTCGCTTGATGGTCAAATGATAATCAAATTTATTAAAATAAATTTAACAAATTAAATCTATTAAACGTAATTAATAAATAAAAATAAAGAAGAGGGGATCAGGCTATCCTCCAAAGCCCCTGAAGGCAGGACAAGAAGCAATGGATCAAGGAGAGAAGCAACTTAGAACTAAGGAGGAATTTCCTAACAGTGAAGACAATGAACCAGTGGAACCGCTTGCCACCAGAAGTTGTGGGTGCTCCATCACTGAAGGTTTTTAAGAAGAGACTGGACAGCCGTTTGTCCTGAATGGTTCAGGGTTTCCTGCTTGACCAGGGGGTTGGACTAGATAACCTCCAAAGAATTAAATGGAATTAAAATTAGATATATAAGTTGCGGTCAAGTAACTGTGCGGTACCGCAAACCATAATGCAATTTGCCAAGTATTTTTAGGGCGGGGGGGTGGGGGTCTGTTGTCGCGTTGAACAATTGCTACGCAACCTGTCGTTAAACAAGGAGTAGCCATGTTAACTAAAGGTGGCAAAAAATCCACCAGTCAGGTAACCACTTTCCCAACTAACCCGTTTTATTAAAAATCAAAATCTCCCATGAGTTGCAGATCCCATCACCAGGCGCTTAGATCCACAATGCCTGCACCCAGCAGAGTTGCAACTACAACTCCCAGAATCCCCCCCCAAAAGTGTATCTTTGCTGAGAATTCCGGGAGTTTTGTTCTCAAGGCAGAAAAAAATTAGAGCCGGCTCCAAGCAGCGGCACCCAGAGCTGAGTAGAAATACAAGGACTTTCATCCTAGGAGTTAATTTGTTCAACCTGCCATCGAACAAGATAAGAAGAGAAGGAATGTGAAAGCAAACAAGGTTTTTTTTTTTTTAAATCAAAGAGAGGAATTCAGAAAAAGACAAATTGTTTTAAGCTTCACATTCCAGGTCTAACGATTAGTTATCTATTAACGCTCAGCAATGGGGGAGGATTTGCAGACTGGTATTTGGACAGATCTGGAAAGCCAAGTTGCTAGTCCTCTTGATTACAGAAAGCAGAAAGCTTGAGAGCAGCAAGCAAAAAAAAAAAAAAAAAAGAAGAGCCAAGAGTCTTAAAAAAGGAAAATAAATACAATTACGATACGATACGGTATGTTTTGACTTATGACCACAATTGAGCTTAAACATTTCTGTGGCTAAGTATTTAGATATTTGTTAAGTTGAGTTTTGCCACATTTCGCGATGTTTCCCGCCAATGTTGTTAAGCGGATTGCCGCAGTCGATAAGTTGGCAACCCGGTTGTTAAATGAATCTGGATTCCTCGTTGCTTGTCCGAAGGTCGCTAAAGGAGATCACGTGACCCCAGGACCCAGAAACCGTCATAAATACATGCCAGTTTCCAAGCACCTGAGTTTCGATCACATAACCATAGAGATGCTGCAACATTCATAAACGTGAAAATAACTGTTGCAACTCCGAACGGTCACTAAATGAACTGCTGTAAGTCAAGGAGTCCCTGTATTCCAAATGTCCTCACTGCCTCACTAGCACATCCCTAAATTTTGATGTCGTCCTTCTGTGTTGATTTTTTTCCCGTGTGACTTGGAGCTTCGAGCAACCTTCCCAGGAGTTAAGGACTCCGACTGGCCATCTAAAATCTAGGTTTTGAAATCGGGGGAACATTGTGGTTTGTGGCGAACGTCCCTTCCTCCGAATGTATAATTTAAACTCTGCAATTATAAAGTAGAATTCAAAATGTTTCCGGCCAATAAACGTCCATTTTCCCGCAACCCCAGCTATTATATTTGCCCGGGTGTTTTCTGCAATTGCAAGGAAACTCGGAGCAATTAAATCTAAAAAGCACATTCGTAGCAGATGGAGCCACTCGAGGCCATGGCTGGTCTTGAACCGCTTTCTACAGGCGGCATGGAAGAGTTATTCCAGCATCTCCAGTAAATTTTTAATGACAGGCAGGTGAGCAGGTCAGGTTTCCATCCTCTCTCCTTTGGCTAAAAGGACAGCGTCTTTTCTCCGTGCAAAAGTGCAAAACGGAAGTGCAAAACACACCTGACAGTCCAACCATCACAAATCCATCGAAGGTGAATCGAAAGAAAGAAAACAGGGGGAAAAATGTGAAGGGAAAAAAAAAACAGTAATACAGGTAGCTCAAAACTTACAACACCTTGTTTAGGGCAGGGGTCTGCAACCTTAAACACCCAAAGAGCCATTTGGACCCGTTTCCCATAGGAAAAAAAAAAACACACCGGGAGCCACAAAACCTGGGTGGGCGTGGCCAACTCCATGTCACTCACTCCCACCCAGTCACATGACCTCCCCCTAGCCACGCCTACCCACCTGGTCATTAGGGCAGAGAACCAGTTGTAAAAAAAACACCGGGAAACCACAAAATTGTTATTAACAACAGCTGCCTGCAATTATTGCAGGTTCAAGTCCCACCAGGCCCAAGGTTGACTCAGCCTTCCATCCTTTATAAGGCAGGTAAAATGAGGACCCAGATTGTTGGGGGGCAATAAGTTGACTTTGTATATAATATACAAATGGATGAAGACTATTGCTTGACATAGTGTAAGCCGCCCTGAGTCTTCGGAGAAGGGCGGGGTATAAATGTAAATAAATAAATTAAAAAAAAACTTTTCTTTCTTTCTTTCTCTCTCTCTCTCTATC